>NC_073635.1:40303257-40606287 GCF_029407905.1 Bubalus kerabau
GATAAATCTATTGCATATGTAATTACAAATGAGAAATCTCAAAAGAGAATAGCAAACAATTCTTCTGAGGTCATAAAATAGTCAAATGTTCGAGCACAAAACTAACATTTTCCCCCCCTTTTCCAGTCTATTTATCTGACACTGTGTTCCTGGCTCTCTTGGCTGGGTCTTGGATATGAATACCTGAATTAATAGGTCTGATTGCATATAAAGATCTAAAATTTACTCTAGTTGTTCTTGCAGCAAATTGGTGGTGACATTAACTTGTAAGTGCATGTATTTTTGTAGACTGTGTTTCAAAATGGGGAAAACTAATAAAATTTGAGTCAAAAGACTTAAATTTTATTTCAATTTCTGACGCTTTTTGTTCATATAAACTTTTTGTTCATGTAAATGTCTGAAACCCTCTGAGTCTGCCTTACTTAGGATCCAATTCTTCTGTCTGTAGTTTTGTGTGATCTTCCTGGATAGAATTCCCCATCGTCTTATGTAAGTTTCTTGAAGGCAGCGATCATATCTTGTTCATCTTATATCACTAGATTCTAGCACAATATCTACCTAAATAGCAACCTGAGATACCACCTTGAGATAATGCATGCACAGTGCTTATAAACTGAAAATTGATTTGCAGAATTAAACATCTTTATAATTATTGCTATCAAATGGCAGACACATAATAAAGGGTATTTAGTTGAGTACTGCTGGTTGTATTATGTTTGTGTGTGCAAAATCGACTGAAATGCTATGCAGCAAGTTAGCCAACATTACTTGATTATGCAAACACATGCACTACAGTGGTCTTTTCCCTCATAGGTAATCTCCAGGAAAAAGACCCTGATGCTGGGAAAGATCGAGAACAAGAAGAGGTAGACAGAGGCTGAGACAATAGGATGGGACATCACTGACTCAATGGACATGAGCTTGAGCAAACTCAGAAAGATAGGCAAGGACAGGAAAGCCTGGCATGCTGCAGTTCATGGGGTCACAAAGAGTTGGACATGACTAAGAGACTGAAAAACAACAATCTCCCTTTAATTTTCTTCTTGGGTTTCTTTCTCTTCACCACTCTAATTTAATTTTTCTCTCCTGTCTTTAATTTTAAAATTCTATAAAATTTACAAAATTCCTCTAGTTAAGATATATAGCTGATGGACGGGAGGCCTTACATGCTGCAGTCCATGGGATCGCAGAGAGTCAGACACAGCTGAGTGAACTGAACTGAATATATATAGTTAACGTATTATAGATTTATATAACTTAATTAATATACATACATATATACCTAACAAAAAATGTTTTTAAATTCCCCTAGTTAATAGCCTAACTGCTCTGTCATTCCAGGCAAAACCACCAGGGAAAGCAACACAACTCAATAAGTTTTCTGCTTCCTACATGCCTGTATCCAACCAAGCTGCTGATGAAAAATCACATCACATAGTCAGGATGGTTCAACTATGTATTTGTGACTTTGAACTTTGTGTGAAAGTTGAACATTGCTCAGCAATAGCCAGACTGGTTCTCTGGTTAATTTGCAATACACTCTCCACATGTACTTTTTCCAACCTATTCCTGTCTCCCCAAACCTGTGTTCTGCCTTCCTCCTTCTAGAGCTTCATTTCTCTTTCTCCCTGTCTTTGCAGAATCAGCCTCAAGCCCCCATGCAAATGATACAGTCCACTAATAAAGAAAGAAAACAGAGGTCTTTGGATGAGAATAACCTTAGGTTGATGATATATAAGCTACCAAAGCATCCTCTTTCCTTGTGTCTTTTAAAATGGAGTATCTGTTACTTAGTGTACTATATCCCAATCTTTTCAGCCTTCTCAATATGTTGCTGCTGCTACTGCTAAGTCACTTCAGTCGTGTCCAACTCTGTGCGACCCCATAGACGGCAGCTCATCAGGCTCCCCCGTCCCTGGGATTCTCCAGGCAAGAACACTGGAGTGGGTTGCCATTTCCTTCTCCAATGCATGAAGGTGAAAAGTGAAAGTGAAGTCGCTCAGTCATGTCCGACCCTCAGTGACCCCATGGACTGCAGCCTACCAAGCTCCTCTGTCCATGGGATTTTCCAGGCAAGAGTACTAGAGGGGGTTGCCATTGCCTTCTCCATCTCAATATGTTACCACTGTTAAATTAATCTCTCCTGTTCCTTTAAATTCCCACTCTCTTCAGTTCAGTTCAGTTCAGTTTCTCAGTCATGTCTCACTTTTTGGGACCCCATGGACTGCAGCACGCCAGGCTTCCCTGTCTATCACCAACTCCCAAACTCATGTTCATCAAGTCAGTGATACCATCCAACCATTTTATCCTCTGTCATCCCCTTCTCCTCCTGCCTTCAATCTTCCCCAGCATCAGGGTCTTTCCAAGGAGTCAGTTCTTCACATCAGGTGGCCAAAATATATTAGAGCTTCAGCTTCAGCATCAGTTCTTCCAATGAATATTCAGAACTGATTTCCTTTAGAATTGACTGGTTTGATCTCCTTGAAGTCCAAGGGACTCTCAAGAGTCTTGTCCAACACCACAGTTCAAAAGCATTAATTCTTCTGTACTCAGCTTTCTTTATAGTCCAACTCTCAATACCCACACATGACCACTGAAAAAACCATAGCTTTGACGCACTCTTACAGATCTTTGAAATAGATTAATTCGTCTTCACATTCAGAAGTAATTTCCACAAGTCAATGTGTCTAGCTACCATTTTTCTTTCTTGTCACCAAATACTACTGAAAAAGTCACAACCTTTACCGTTTCCATCCTGTTATTCTCTCCTCTTCAAGAAATACCAGTGTGGCTTCACAGAAGTGGGCCCCTTGCTGATGCCACTGTAACTAAACTCCTTAGAAGAGAGAATAGGAGCAACCTAGCACATGGGAATATTTATATTTGAAATACTTACATTGTTATGTTTAGCCCTAGCTCTTTCCTGGTTCCTAACACAGAAATGACCAACTGTATTTCTCGCAGTGTCTACCATTCCTCCAGTAGTCCCTACTTCAGGAAATGCTACCATAAGCTACCTGGTTGCTTGAGTCTGAAATCTGAGTGTCTTTACTGAGATCTCCTCAAATCCTTGTCACATCCACATCAATATTTCCTTAAAATCTGTCAGAGTTTCTCCACTCCTTTTTGAACAATGTTGAAGTTTCAGATGGTGATTATAATCTCCTGCTTTATTTCCCCTGCACATCACTCTCCTCTTCATGATGAGTGTATTTAAAACCACAGTGCCTTTAATTATTTCCTTAACCATGCCTTCCTCTTAAGTCCCTCCAGGACTTAGCATTCCTTTTTCTCACTCTGGTGTCCTCTTCATCTGCCTATACATTTTCATTCTTTAGGTATTAGCTAAGATGCCATTTCTTCAGAGCTTTTCCATGACCATTTCCATCCAACTACATCATTTCTCTTTGATTAACTCTCAAAATATCCTGTAATTTTTCTTTATTTAAAAATTGTATTTTATAAATTAATTTATTATGTATGACTTCCTCACCAGACAAATCCAGTAAGAGAAGAAATCATATAAAAATTATAACCAATGCCATTATACTAATAATGTATTATTATTTTACTAAAATATAATAATAGTAACAAATAATATAATTATAGTGTTATAGTATTATATTGACAGTGGCTGCTCAGTAAATATATTAATTATATGCTTTTATACTACAGTTAACATGTGTATATAGTACAGAAAGATCACCAGATTAAAGTATGTAAGCTAAACACTTTGGACTGTGTTTGACTGAAAAAAAAAAGTCAACTACCAAAAAAAATCCCTGCAGGTATTTCTTTCTATAAAGAAATTTGAGCACCAAAGCATTGATGCTTTTGAACTGTGGTGTTGGAGAAGACTCTTGAGAGTCCCTTGGACTGCAGGAGATCAAACCAGTAAATTCTAAAGGAAATCAGTTCTGAGTATTCATTGGAAGGACTGATGCTAAAGCTTAAACTCAAATAATTTGGCTACCTGATATGAAGAAATGACGTATTGGAAAAGACCCTGATTCTGGGAAAGATTGAGGGCAGGAGGAGAAGGGGAACGACAGAGGATAAAATGGTTGGATGGCATCACCAACTCGATGGGCATGAGTCTGAGCAAGCTCTGGGAGTTGGTGATGGACAGAGAAGCCTGGCATGCTGCAGTCCATGGGGTCGCAAAGAATTGGACATGACTGAATGACTGAACTGATCACAGAAGAGGAAAAAAGCAAAAGAAAATTCAATAGTATAAAGCAAGTAGCCTTTACATTTGTAATCAACATGAGGTTTAGAAACCTTTTTACAAATCCAATCAACTATTTAAATACAAATGTTTTATTGCTCTGTTTCATTCCTTTAGAAGTTCAAAGTTAATATGTATTTCAAAAATGTTCATTATAAATGAGGTATGTAGATCTATGTGATTAGATATTACGTGTTAATACATAGATTTCTTTACACACACACACATGACTATGTGTATATATATATATATATTTTTTTTTTCTTTTTATAAAGCCCATAATTGTAACAAAGTTAAGGTTGTAAACTTAAACCTTTACAGATATTACAGAGCCTCTGGAGCAATCTTGCTTAAGACTGTTAGAGATAGCATTCACAGATAGAGTCCTAACCTTGGTAGATCATTAAATAAGAAGCTATAATGAGACATTCCCTTCATCCAGCAAATGTGTCTTTTTTATTTATCATGACAGCATCCACAGCATACTGCAAAGTAATCTGTTTTGTTTTGGAATCATAATTACATATTGACAAGTTAAACTGTGAGACCTAAATCAAGGGAATTTAAGCTATTATGGAGCATTCTTATGGGAAAACCTAAAGGGACATCAATTATTTTGCCACAATCTCACTCCTTTTCAATTTTCCATTCTTGCATGGAATGAAATCCTAGGAGAAAAGAAGCTATAGAAAATTCAGATGCAGTATTTTGCCATGGGATTAAGAAGTAGCTTCTACGGGTAATTAAAAACAGGTATAACCCATCAGTGAGTTTATTTAGGGGAAGACATTTATATCACTGCAGTATATTTCTTCTGTTTTTAAAATTTATGTAAATTTACCTTAAAGAGCAGCTATATATGTATATATGTATATAAAGACACCACAACTGCTTGGATAAAAAATAGCATATAACTTCACAGAACAAGTAACTGACAATCTATTTCACTAAGAGATAAACATATATAAATGAATTTCAAAAGTCTTTGCCACTGTTACAAGTGATCAGAATTATTGGTATTGATTTTTCAGTGAATCAGTATACTAACAAATACACAGTCAAATAAAATTTTAAATATCACGTATGCATGCATGTATGCAGGCTAAGTCACTGCAGTTGTGTCTGACTCTTTGCTTTGCTAAGGACCTTAGCCCACCAGGCTCCTCTGTCCATGGGATTCTCCAGGCAAAAAATACTGGAGTGGGTTTTCTTGCCTTATTCCAGGGGATCTTCCCAATCCAGGGATCAAACTGAAGCCTTTTATGTCTCCTGCACTGGCAGGCAGGTTCTTTACCACTAGCACCACCTGGGAAGCCCATTATCATGTATACACTTTACCAATTAGTATACAAATTAACATGGATCCTTAAATTAGAGGAAAAAAAAGTTCTTATAATTGATTCATTTTAAGGGTAGACCTATTCCGGATTTCAGGAACAGGAATTATCAAGTAAATAACAAAAGCAGATACAGGTAATGGAAGTATTTCTAAAATTTAAATTTTTCTCTACTAATGATGTTTGGAGATAATATTTATATTATCAAAATTGTATGAATTTCAACATTTGGAGAGTAAAATACTTATACTGCCAGAAAATTTAGTATGCTCTGACAACTGTTTCAGAATTTTGTCCTTTTCCCTAGTTGGCAGCCCTGAAATGCACTGCATAGAATACATACTTCATATCTATATTGTTATTGCTTTTGTATCCTCAAAGAAATTGAAATAGAAGCAGCCTAATTCACTGGTAGGGTTTGCTTTCACATTTTCTTAAGTGGTGCAGTTCCACTTGAGCTGAAGAGCATTAGTTATTGGCTAAAAGAGGGTTTTCAGGGATATGGATTTTAGCACTTTCTTGACTGAGGATTCTGATGCTCAGCAAACTTGGCTAAAACCTGGAAGGTGACAGCTGCATGAAAAGTTGAAAAATAGGACACACAACTGTAAGCTCAGCTGATAAACTTCCATCAGAGATTTACTATTTCTTAAAGTGCTGATGCCAAAGATGGGAAAACTGATCACAAAATAATTTCCAGTGCTCTTCTCTCAACCAGCAGTTAGACTGAGATCAAAGTTAATAATTGTCTCTCTATAAAAGATATACTATGTATCTATCAAGAGATGATATAAATTACCTAAAAGTTTGATCTCCTGAATATTTCCCTAATGTATTCAATATTCTCCAAGAAGGTATTTGAAGCAAGACTAAAAATTAATATTTCTAAAAATATATGTAAACTAGAAACATGTACTCTTTTAGATGATCTATAAACATGTTCTTCAGCTTCAAGGAAGACATCATTCTATTTGGGTCCCTACCATCTTACTTGAATGCTCTAGTTATCTGCTCAGGGAGGAGCATCTGTAGTGAGGCTTTTTGCAGAGAGAGCTGACTTTGGATTGAATGCCAGCAGTGGTCTGACTCTGCACAAATTACTTAAGTTTAATGAGTTATAATTTTTTTTAATCTTATAAGTGAGGATAATACTTTGCAGAGCAGTGAAAGGATGAAATGTATGTAGCCTCTGTACTACAGGGCCTGGGTAAGCGCTCAACACATCTGTTGAGTGGCTATAGGTTTGACTCATGGGAACAGAACAACTAGAAAGCTTGTTTATAATATTGTAGCAACTTCTAAAACAGGGTTCTCAAATGTTTCCATCTCAGGCAAACATATTTTATGAGAAACAAATGTCTAGAACTAGAAACTATATTAAGTCTCCAGCAGTCCATGAGTTAAGTAGAGGAAAGCTTTGAATGAACACTGAACATCTATTGAACACCCCATTTCCTGCAAATATTTTTGTTCGAAAACTATGTTGTAAACAACAACAATGATAACCTAATGGTGTGTAACATGGGGTAACATAACAAATTCAGTAAGCATTGAAGGAGGCATTTGAGTTCGTATTGTTCTCCAATTAGTAGCCATGCATTCCTTCCCCTGAATCCTCAGTCTTAAAACTTTTTAAGCTTTAAGCAGATCTAAGGGATTTCTTTGGAAGGAATGATGCTAAAGCTGAAACTCCAGTACTTTGGCCACCTCATGCGAAGAGTTGACTCATTGGAAAAGACTCTGATGCTGTGAGGGATTAGGGGCAGGAGGAGAAGGGGATGACAGAGGATGAGATGGCTGGATGGCATCACTGACTCGATGGACGTGAGTCTGGGTGAACTCCGGGAGTTGGTGATGGACAGGGAGGCCTGGCGTGCTGCAATTCATGGGGTTGCAAAGAGTCGGACACGACTGAGTGACTGAACTGAACTGAACTGAAGGGCTGCTTATCTGTGCAAGGCAAGGTAACTTGTCATTCTGTCCTTGATTACCATTTGAGACACACATTACAGGCCTCTGTTTTCCTGCTAGTGTAGGTAAGGGAGACTTAGTGATCAACCAGTAGGGGTTGTGGCTTCTAGAATAAACTTCCTCCTAGTTTTTTAAAATCATGGAAGCTGTATACATATTAGAAGCCCCTCCATTTTACAGGTCCATGGTCTCTTAATTGCTTTGTCTGTAGTTTTGGCACATGCATAATAAAAATAGGGAGCTCGCTCTTTCAAAATTGATGTCCCTATTAGTTTTATTCTGCAGTAGCCATTAACCACAACTAAAATATAAATATATAAATCATAATAAGTGTTCCATAATGGAGATCATAAAATCTACTACATAAAATGGCTTCATATAAATATACTGAAGTATATCAGCAGCCAAAATGCTAAACTTCAAGCTGTAAAAATATTACAACAGAGACAAGCAGTTTTAAATCATCACCAAACAAAATAGTGCCACATTCATTTACTGAAGGTCAAAAATGTGAATGAGAAAATGTTATGAAAAATAATAGACCATGGTAGAAAAACTAATTCTCTATACAGAAAATTTAGCTATGAATCTGGACATTTGATATCATTGTGTGAAGTGGAGATAGGTAAGAGAAAGTTATCAATCAACAATGATGTTAGACTAAAAATCATGGTAAAAAGTAGGCTTATTTGTTTATGCCAATCTTATTCCAAAAATGTTTTGAAGTGATATGACCACTAAATAGTAAAACAAAATAGTGTCTGACACAGAAATATTGAAATATCTCAATTATTTGAAGAGAAAAAGGAAAGTCAGAAGAAAGAAAAGTGACAATGGTAGGATTTATTTTAGATCTGACAAATGAAAATTCTTAACTATTAACTTAAAAAAAATTTTTAACGATTCCTCAGTGGAGCAAATTAAGTGAACTGATCCTGGAGATAGGTTTGTAAACCCAAGTAATATTTTCAGAGTCAAAATTAGATCTAAATCATAAGAATATTTTGGAAGATGTATAAATATCTTTCTAAAAAAGGAAAATATATTTTAGAATTCTCAAGTTTAAAATATATAGTTTAGAATTCCAGGATCAATAGGATCTGTACATCTTGGAAAATCATAGATCTAAGCCTGACAGATTATATCAGTCAGTGTTATATGTAATGAATATTTTGATTAAAAGGTAATAAACAATGTCTATAGTATATGAATAAAAACTTTATATTTCTCCACCTGAAGTAAATTTAGCCAATTTTTTCTTTGAGATTACATATTAATTGGAAAAAACAAACAAACAAAAACTTTGTTAAAACATTTCTCTCATTTTTTCTAGAATTATTAGCATACATGCTTTTAATTTTTACTATATTACTTTCCTACCAGGCTGCTTGAGACTGATGCCATGTAATATTAATTTTTCTATCCTCAATACATGCCATTCTGGTTGATATGCATGTCAAACAAGTATATGTCTGATACCATCATAATTTAAGTGTGGAAAAAGGTCATTAAACATTGAATGAGTGATAATCATTTTCAACAAATATTAGGGCATGCAGAGTGGTAGTGGTAGAGAATGACTGCTGAGTATGGGCTTCCTTTGGGGATAATGAAAATACTCTAAAATTGAGAGTGTTGATTGCAAAACTTTGTGAAATTAAAAATCAGGGAAATGTATATTTTAGATGAGTGCATTCTATAGTATGCAAATTATATCTCAAAAAAGCTGTTAAAATATAGTAAGTTCAATAACTACCATGTCAGTCTTGACAATTGTTTTCTATGCATTCACACTGATGTTGAAAACAGCTGAGAAGAATTAGAACAGGACAAGAGAACCTAAGTGGAAATGGAAGAGAATTACAGGGGTGGAAGTTTTCTCAATTAATAACCATGTATATGATCACAGAGATGGTCAGTGAGTATGACTTCTTGGCTACAGCCTTCATTTCTGCAGATATTCCTACATTTAGAGGCCTTAATTCTTCATTTAAACACCAGTATTCACATTTTTAAAAATTCTATGAGAGTTATTAAACTTTATCATGAAAAGAGTTAAACTTCCCCTTTGTTGCAAGTGGAAACCATAAAGTCATAATTTTTGAATTCCAGACAGTGAAAATTTGTCAACAGATTATGATTTAGCTTTCTAAAACAAATTTCAAAAAGCAAATCAAGGTCTTAAGACTTTATTGTTACTGACAAGTCAGTATCATTTCATAGGATAAAATAAACATCAAGATAGCAAGCATGATTATCAAGTTAGGCCATATTTTGCTATGTGAAGGTTTCCCGCAATACTGGTTGGTGAATAATAAGGAGATTAGCATTAAGCACACCATCTGTTGTGGGTTTTCTCTCTCGAAGAAGAAGATGCACAGCAAAAGTGAATTCCCTGAAGTACAATGTTATCAGAGATGCTTTTAATTTTAGCATTTATTCCTGCTCCTCAGGACAACAAATTTACACTGGAAGAAAATGGGCATATAAAAGGCTGGTAAAAGAAAATACATGATTTCAAATGTAAAAACAAAGAAGCTTTCTTTTAAAAGCCAAATCTTTTAATTACTTTAAGATTTCCTTAAAAAATTTAGATTTCATCCACAGAAACTGAATTATAGCTCATGTGGGCCCAAGAAGTGAAGTGTGCCAGGTGCTGCTATGAAAACTAGCTATTCAATGACAGTCTCCCAATTTTTCTTCAGCTTCTTTGTGGTTTCAGATGCCTCCTGCTTGAAGCTCTGCCTCAAAGATCTATATAATAATATAAAATTTACACTGTCCACCAGTCATCCTATTTAGATCTTGAAAAATGTGCTTCATCTCCTCAGCATAATAACTATTCATATGGATATGCAACACATGAGCAGCTAATCCATTTCTCTTCATGCCCTCTTTCAGTCAGTCTCAAACTTCAATCTTCCTCTTGAAAGCCAGTGAGAATCCTATGCTCCATCAAGTCATTCTGGGTAATGTGTTGAGACCAAAGTGTGTATCATTACGCAGCTAACCTACCATAATGAGATGAGAAAAAAAGTGCTCTTATTTTTTAAAAGAAGAGCAAAAATTTGTATTCTATTCTCTTTTTAAAAATGTAATAATTTTGGCTTACCTTTACAATTTCACACCATCACAACCCATATGAGAAGATAAGATCATTTATTTAGATGGTGTCTATTCTAAAAACAGTCTAGATAAAATGTTGAAATTTCAATGATCATTCTGATATTGCATGCATTTCAAGAAACTATTAATCTCATACTAAGGATAAAATATTAACCAGTTGATAATTACTAGTTCTAGAAAGCCTTTTTCTTTTAATGTTTCTTAATGAAAACTAAAAGAAATCCCTTTATGATCTTCAGTGCAATTATTTAAAATTGTATTTTATAAACATTTTTAATACCAACAGACTATTAAGTTCAGGGACCTGCCAAACTACTACTTTGTGGTCAAAACTACCTAAGTAGTACATAAGCTTAAATAGACAACCAGATTTAGAATCATAAATTGACTGCCCTCACTAAGCCCTAGTTTACCACTAGTGCATGAGTGTTCAGTCGTTCAGTCATGTCAGACTCTTGGCGACTCTATGGACTGTAGTCCACCTGGCTTTTCTGTCCATGGGACTCTCTGGGCAAGAATACTGGAGCGGGTAGCCATGCCCTCCTCCAGGGGATCCTTCTCACCCAGGGATTAAACCTGTATCTTCTATGTCTCCTGATTATGGGTAGATTCTTTACCACTGAATCCCATGGGAAGCCCTCGCCACAATCCATCATAAAATATCTTGGTAGCAGGAGAAATTCACGAGGGCTGAGGCAAGATCTTGCTTCCATCTTCTTACTCTTCTGAGGATAGGGATCTTCCACTAATTCCTGTTAATATTTCTTTCCCTCCCCCAAACTCTCTCTGTCCTTCAGACATAAATTGTCTATTTACTCTCCACCCCCAAAAAACCTGGGATTATGTTTCTCTTTTAGATCCCTCTTTTTATATGGACACCAACACCAAGTTTTGTGTTCTATAATCCTAGTTTCCATGATGTTGTGCCACTTTATTCTTTTGAAATTTTGACTTTCTCTCCTCGAGTTTCATTTGTGTCTTCTACTAACAAGATCCAAACATGGATGTCAGAATAAAATCTATGCAAAATTGTGACTACTGCATGTATAATTTTCCTGTAGTGGTTCATTTCAGTGTCATAAACCTCTGACAATCTGATTGTCAGAAAAATAAATGTATATGTACCTGCATATGACATCTTGATCATTTTTATTTACTTTATAATAATTTATTTTCACCATATTACCTACTCAGTATTTAGGATTAAATCTTTTCAAAAGAATTTATCATCCTATGCTCTATTTAATCATTTTATCTTTAAGAAAGAAACTGTGCCATTTAAGTAGAAAATACATCATGGAAAAGCCTAAAAGGCTACTTCTCAAAGCAACTCAATAAAATATATACTCAATAGGGTTGTTTTTGAGTACAGAGCAGATCATGATTTCTAGACTCTCATGAAAGCCCACAAAATCCTAGATTATAATTAAATATTCTTGGTCCAAACAGCCTAAGTATTTCCATTTTGACTAGCAGGAAATTTAAAAGTTACCATATTACTGACCAAAGGAGAAAATTATTAGATACTATTACCATTCAATCCTTAAATGAGTTACTTCAGGCTCAAATGAATCATTATGTTGTTATAATAATCATTTTAACACCTAAATGTCATATATCAATAGATCATCTCTAATTCCATAAAAACATCCTGAATATTTTTCAGACATATCTACATTTCCTTAAAATTTGTTTATAAAAAGTAACATTAAATTCAGTTCAAGCAGCATTTATTTAACTCTAAATACATTTAATCAGTGTAGTTGGTAGATGGGGGAACAAAATACTGCTTTTGACCCCTACAAGCTCATACCTGAAGAAAGATGAAGTTTTAAAAATGCTAAAAATGGTAAGAATATAGGAGAAATGGCTTTATTTCATCTAAAAATGTTAAGAGTATTTCAAAGAGAAGGTAGTATTTCAATTGAAGATAAATAAAACTCTGTTATAATACTTAAGGAAAAGTGGTAAGGTCATCCCAGTTAAAGGAAATAATGTATATGTAGGAATATAATTAGGGAAGCACATAAATTAGAAAATTAATAGTTTTGAGGGACTGGAATACAGGAGTGCATGTTGTAAGAGTATATAATATGAAACATACAAGAACATAAATTGTCTTTGAACTCATAAAGTTTTGATTATCAGTGAGAATTTGAAACCAATAGGTAGTTTTCTATTATAACTAGTAGGTTTATATCCCTTATATGAATATTAAGTACAAATAATTAAAATTAATTAATTATATCTCCTCTTCTATATACTTAACGGATTCTTATCTCCCCATTCCTGACAGAGCTTCATGAGTAAGTGAGATTCAACAAGGTTGCTTCTTTCCTTATGAATGTTTCAAAATAAAAGGAACTACTTTGAAGCTTTTTACTTAATGGTCTTCAATGAATTATCTACTCATTGAAGAACTTAAAAAGATATTTTCAAAATCAAATCCTTTAAAGTACCTCCTATTAGTTATTATTTTATCTTAAAAAATAATTGCACTATAATAAAAATAAAGAGCTAGTGATACTGACACTAAGGATGGGACTTGAAGATGACCTCGCACATTTTATCAAAAGACCTCAGAAGTGGTCTGTCATGCCACCAACACTTTTTTCCTTTGAAAAGACTAACAATTACCTGGAACTGCACTGTGGTGAGTAGAGTGAACAAATGATCTGAGTACCTGAATATATGACCAACAAATTCAGTTTCAATTTTGACCTAAGACAAAGAGACTAAAAGAGTTCTTCTATTCTTTTGTGGCCAGTACAGTGCTTCAAGCTGAGACCATTAAGTAAGTAATTTATCTTGGGTCAAGTCTATTGGGTTAGCATGCAATACCTTTGTAATAGAAGTTTGTTCTATTTCAAACCACATCAAACGTAGACCTTTTGTAAAAAGTTCTATCTATGAGATAAGAGCAAAAGAAAGCATTCACATCTGAGTGACAGTTCAAACAGTTGTTAAATATATCAGACATAAAGCACTGATGACTTTATTTAAATTCTGTAATAGATTCAGGGAACAATAAATATAAATGAACTAAAAGTAGCAAAAATATTAGCATAGTGACAGATTAGAATTTAACACCACATTTAAAAGAAAAGAAAAAGCTATCAGAGAACTAAAGTAATAATGTATAATAGCCACACATACACATACACACATGCACACACGCACATACACACATGCACACACACACACAAAGAATCACATTAGCTAAAATGCTGAGATTAAAATTTAGATTTTTTTTTTAAACTGACACTTATTTTCAATTCAAGCAAACAATCACTATGACACTGTATGTGTGTTTAATACAAACAGATCTAAATATGCAGCCTTGACTGTGAATCATTTTACAGATCAGCTGAGGTCTGGGCTCAGCTGGAAGGCTGGAAATGTTGTGGCCCTCTCCCTCCAGGAAGCTAACCCAAGCTTCTTTACATGGAAGTCTCAGGGCTCCCAGCAGCAAGACAGCAACTCCAATTTGCCTACACTTTGCCATCTCTTTATGGGAATAATGTGACTTAAAAAAAAAATCTATCTTAAAATTATTACATAATATGCTCAGGGCTAGAAATTTTAGATTGCAAATCTGGAAATAAATTCAAAGTTACTGGTTAAAAATAATCTATTATTTCCAAAAACATATTGGAAAAAAATATCATCATAATATCAACATTTTTATAGTAAGCTGATCATATTGATTGAACCATATGATTATTAATTTTCTAACTAGGTAAATGTTATTTATTGAAAAATAGAAAATAAATGTTATTGCTCAGTATATAGTTTAAATCAAGATCAATTACAAATATACAAATGACAATCAAAATGAGCAACAAATTAAATTTAAAAATGATTTTAGATAACATCTACCTTGACTACCAACTTCTGAGTTATTCTTTAAGGAAAATCCAAAAGTAATGTTGAGTTAGCGAGTGCTAACTCACCTAAGTAAGCCTGACTATGGAACCAACAGCATTACTACACACTTCCAGCTGAGAGCACATTGATGTCTTCTCCCAGAGTTCTGAATTCCTGTATTTCTCAGAATTAGAAGATAGATCGCCTAGTACTATGTGAAAGTAGATTCCAGAAAATGTAGTTCTGCATGTGTATGCGGTATTCCAGTTTCTAACATAGTCAGAGACAAAGTTTCTGAATTAGGTCTTTAGGTGATCCCTTCTCCTGTGAAAGCATGTTTTAGGAATGTAGAGGAAGTTAACTTGCGATATCATTAAAAGGAAAAAAAAAGTTCTCGGAGATTTTAAATCATACATAAACTGACTTCCAAACTGAATAAAACACTGACAAAGCAATCAAGAATGCTGAACAATTGGAGTATAATATTCTTGAATTTTTATCTTTACTGGCTCTTCTGTTTTTGATTGAATGCCATTGAGTTATCCAGTCACTTTCGGACAGCTCTCCCACCCCCCCCTACCCCGCTCCTTTCCTCTCCTATTCACTCCTTTCCTTTTTCTTCTCTCACAACTATCTGGTTCTTTAAGACTCTAGGATACTGAGCAAAAGAAGGAAAGAAATAGTCACAACCTCTTCACTTTTTTTTTAACAATAACTTAAAAAAAAAATCATTTCTTGCTTGACAGAATTTCCCTATGGCATTGGGCCACCGTCACGTAGCCATCTATAATTTTTCTTCTGCTTCAAACAATCTCCCACATGCCATTCTTGTTAATGACTGAGATACCCCTTGATGGTGCTTAAAATTTAATAGTGCTGGAGCTCCACATTTGCCCAAACAACCTTTTCCATTTACCTTACCTCAAAGGCCTTCTAATTTTTCTTCAGAGACAGAAATCCTTTAAGCCCATTGTATCCTTAGGCTACAAATTTACTGAGATTTAGGTTTCCAATAAGAGCATTGAGATGAATGCCACCATCTCATTTATGAATCAATTTTTGCCCATTGGCTTTTTACTGTTATTACTTTTTATTTTTCACTCAAAGGAAGAACCTTTATTACGTGTGCATGGGTATGTATACATACTCATATGTTTCATATGTTTACTAAACTGTTGAAAATTTAATGAAAATGAAAGTGTATGCACATGAAAATTTCTAAATAGGCTCCTTGCCCTAAAATCTGTCACATCTTCTTCATTTCTATGTTCACAAGAGAAAGATATACAGGATAAAATTCCTGATGATTATATTTCAAATTGATTAAACAAGTTCTTTACTTGAATATAATTCATGGAAACTCAATACAGCTGACAGCATAATATATTTCATATAATTGTATGGTTTGAGGTTCTAATGTAGACAGTACCTGGAAATGATGAAATAATAGAAAAATCCTATTTTTTTTACAGGGAAATTACAAATCTATTGTTATAAGAACATATATATATATATATATATATATATATTTAACTTTCCATTGTTTCACAAAAAAAGAACAGTAACAAAGTTTGACTTTTAAATTACTTAATGATCAATACTTCTGAATGGTTTCCCATACTTCTTTTCTTGTTTTGGTTCTTTTTTTAATGTGGCTGTTATACTAAATGTTCACTTTTGCCTAAATCAAGAACTGCTCTAGTAGTTGGCTATCACACACCAGTTCCAAAAAAGGCCTGAATATGTCCTAGTCTGTAAATCCAAATAATTGAAGAATTACTGCATGGCTTTATACATAAAGATATAGTATATATGTCCCTTTCCTTTAAATCTTACTGACATTTACAGATTGGGTAGAACCAATGTCCTTGAAATAAAGCAATAAACTGACAAATTCTGTAAAGTATAACAAAATGTATGGTGAAATTACAAATATTAAAAAATTAATTTTAAAGTATTAATAGCTGTGCAGAATAGTCATTTATTTGAGATGATTTGAGAGCTAGTATTCAACTGATTCCTAGGAGTGCAAAGATCCTGGGGGTCCCTTGGGATGTAGGCTTCATTGTGATATGGAGCTGGGGTGGTTCTTAAGATGACAGTAGGCTGCGCTCATTTTCGCTTTTCCTGTCTTCAACTACAGTAACTGGTTTCTATTACAAGTCACTCTGGCCATGATTGAAAAGTTTTATACTTGGAGAAATTAAAAGTGTGAGAATACATATTATAGTCAAATCAAATAACTTTACATTTGGGGAGACTGTGTGACCACAGTAATTTCACATAGTTATTTAAGAAAGTAGAAGCAAATATATTATGTCATGTCAATAAATGATTGTCATGACTTACAGACCAACTAAAAGCAAAATTTTATTGATTTTTCCACATTAAAATGTTTCATCAAGTGGAAAAAATAGAACTCTACAAAAAATAAATTTGCAACCATTTTCTGTAGAGGCTATATAAATTCATTTTGCATTGCCTAAGGTTTTATATTTTTATATACTTATACAAGTTCATGTTATTTAAATGGCCCAGCAAAATTTGATTATACTTGTATTCCATATTGATTATTTAATCAATATGTGATAGCATTCAAATTTGAAGCTAAGAAAAGAAATTCTTGGAATTTTTAAAAAGTTAATATGACTATTATCCCTAATCAATTTTCTAAAGATATATTTAAGTAAATGGTAATGAAAAACAGAATTTAGAAGTACCAAAGATCTCTAGCTCTCAAAATTCATTGTGTGGACTTTTTTAAACCATAAAACTTCTAAATGTACAAAAATTAACAATAGTGCCATAGCTATTTTAAATCTCTTATCCTTATCTAAACATCAGAGATGGAAGCTGCTCTATAACACAGGGAGCTCAACTTGGTGTTGTGTGATGACCCTGAAGGGTGAGATATGTGTGGGGTGGGAAAAAGGCTCAAAAGAGAGAATATATGTATACTTATAACTGATTCACATTGTTGTACAGCAGAAACTAACAACAGTGCAAAGGAATTATCCTCCAATTAAAAATAAATTTAAAAAAAGAAACAAAAACTAAAAAAGTAACCATCAGAAAATGTTGATGCATATGAGTAATCCAGTTTTCAGTCGTGTTGAAAAATCTGTGTAGACAGCAAGAGAGAAGCAAAAAAATATTTTCTTGAAGTTGTTTTAGTCACTAAGATGTGTCCAGTGCTTTCACAGCCCTATTGTAGCCCACCAGGCTCCTCTATCCATGGGATTTCCCAGACAAGAATACTGGAGTGGGTTGCCATTTCCTTCTCTAGGGGATATTCCCAACCTAGGGTCGAACCTGTGTCTCCTTCATTAGCATGGGATTCTTTACCACTGAGCCACCAGGGAAGCCCTTTCTTAAAGTTACTTTTTAAACAGTCCATGTAATAGACATGAGACAAAGTCTCATTCAGGATTATCTAAATTCATGCTAAATCATGTATTGGTTGACTCTTTAATCAAGTGAAAATTAGATTCAGAGTATGAAATAATAAAGCTCTGGAGACAACAAATGCACATGCTGTTTAGCAGAGAATAACACTTTTAAGGAAATCTAAATCTAAACCTCAACCTAAATCTAATTCTCAACCATTTTCCAAAAATTACTGGAAATTGTCAATTGAAATACAAAGCTATTCAGTGAAAGCTGTTCTCAGTGTTTGATTTTGTTATTTGCTACACAGCCACAGTTTAGGTTGAAAATACTCTTTCTTAAAATTTGCTTTTCCCATTCGCACACAGCAACGCCACACCTAAATCTAAAAGTGGAAGTATACTTCACTATCTCTCTAGATTAAAATATTCTATTTCCTTTACAAATAGTTCTATATTTTGATTTACTTCCTTTTATTTATTTATTCTTTTCTTCATTAAATATAATAAAATGTGTAATCTAATGTAAGGCTATACTTTTTAATAAAGGTATTCAAATTAATCCCAAAATATGTATTGGGTTCTGTCAAACCAAGATTTTTAAAAATACAAAATTATATTAAAGCTATAGGCAATTTTATATTTGATGTTAAAAAATACTGTGTACCTCAGTTTCTCTTTAGTATCTAATATTACAAGTTAGTGTAAATATATGATAAACTTGTTTTCTATATTTATCGAAGATAAAAATATTCTATAGAAATGTATTACTGTCTCACAGGAGGCACTGCCATCAACACATCATCCATTTATCTGTTTCCTAATATATGATATTTAACTTTGGTTTTTTTGTACTTGAAATAAGGCAACAGTCTGTCATCTGTTGGTTTATCTGGAATATCACATATTTTATGTAGCTCTTGATATGTCAATATTTTATGGCAACATATTTGGCTTAACATATTTTTATTGTTTAAATTAAGATTTTTATCATGCATTTATCATAAGATGAGTCATGTTAAATAACTTTGTGAAAATTAAGCCAATATGAGCCAAACTTTATTCACAGATAGTAACTATCTTTAAAATAAAGAAAAAAATCTAAAAACTAAAAACAAAATCTCACTTTTGGAGTCTTGTCAAGTAGTTTGATCAATGACAGTACAGAAAGAAGCCAAATTAAAAAGAAATCAATTAGTATGTAACAAGTAATGATCAGCTATGATTTAAGCTTCAAGGGAAGAAGAACTGATGCAGACAGAATTACAATAGATCTAGAACATATTTTAATTTGTGATTATCTAACAACAATGAATTTGAATAAGGCCAAAAAAGATCTGCAATGGTTACAGGCTTTATAATACTGAAACAGTATAGAATTCTGATGATAGAGTTATCTTAATGCAATATTTTAGAGGGTGAGACTCTCAGTTGGAGGAAAACAAGATGATAATTTAAAATATTGAAGAAAAATATGTATATTGTTTTCAATATTAAATAGCAACCTTAAAAAAAGTGTATACTTAGGACAATCTTAATAGAAAATTATGTACTGAAAATATGACAATAGAGGTCAGCCATATGATGAATTATAGATTATCCAGAGAGACTTTCAGAGAGTATAAATTTGATGTGAGTCTATTTTTAGCAGTATTTCTCAATACATGGAGTACAAATAAGCCCAAGATAGAGACTTTTTCTTTATATCCTGAATGTGATTGGACTAAACTCACCTTTAAAGAAAGGTACGCTTTATGTCTAACAAGACACAAAAAGAGCAGAACGCAATTTCAGTTAACTAGAATGTTTGGCATGAACCATTATGGTGGATCTAATGAACTTATTAACTCAGTTCAATGTTAAGCTTTTAATAAGAAAGTGAAATTGATCAGGACCCTGCAGGCCCTCTTGGGTGCAAAAGCCCCTCCATGTTCTGTTTCCTTTAGATGGGATAAGAAGACTTTGGTCTCTTAGGCCTTCCCTGATTCCAAAGAGCAGGCTCAAGCAGTTAATAAGACAATAGACTCACAGGACTTGTAGCTCCTCCTGAAGGGGTATAGATCTGATAAATATCTTTGAGTTGTTCTGCAAAAACTAACCACCTCCTGTCAACTCAGGTGGAGGTTGGTGGCTACCTGTTGATGGTGACTGTACTTTAGACTCCAGACTAGCTGGAACCAGAGTGTGAGTTTTCTAGAACATCACCTGGTTACTTCATCAGCAAGCAGTCAGAAGAAAGACACACATCCTGCAGCCTTTACCCCAAATTATGACTGTAAAACATTACTCTCCCCAAAACACTGGGCAGTTCTGATTTTTTGAGAATGAATTCCCAGTTCTCCTTGCATGGCCCTGCAAAAATTATTACTCCAAATCTGAAGGTCTGTTTGGCCTTACAGGTCATGGAAAATGTGTATAGCAGCAGAAAGTGAAAGAAAGGCAGTGTGGGAAATGGAAAGGAAGGTAGAAGGAAGGAAACATTTAAGATGTTCAATATAATGTTTCTTGACTCATATTTAATAGATAATTTTTAGTTCTAAAGTTCTCAGAATGTAGTGCCATTAAAATATATCAGTGGTTCGATATTGAAAGCTAAAAAAATAACACTGAATCTATACTGATATCAGAAACAAAGAGTACTTTTGAAAAAAAAATGTAATTTTCCTGTTTCCTGTAATTTTCTTCTTTCTGCTAAAGTCAAATGTAGGAAAGAAATTTTGGTGAATTGAGGATTTTATATTGTCTTACTCCATTACATATATTCTTATGCCACTTACATATATTCTAGCTCTAACCAGTCTGTTTGAATATTTTCTCATTTTGTGTTTCTTGGCAGTTGTGAGACAAATACAGCTTAATTTTCTATAATATCATTTAAGGGAAATGACTAAGAAAAATTTCAAAAGAAATGGAACAAAGAGATAATGACAGGAATAAAAGAAGTTGATTACTGAAGTTAATTATTGAAAGGTTAGGGCTACTTTATATAAAAATGGTTGCTTAGAAAATGACACAGGTAGACATATAAAAATTAATGTAATCAGTTCAGTTCAGTTCAGTATCTCAGCTGTGACTCTTTGCGACTCCATAGACTGCAGCACACTAGGCTTCCCTGTCTATCACCAACTCCGAGAGTTTGCTCAAACCTTCGAATTGGTGATGGAATCCCACCATCTCATCCTCTGGCATCCCCTTCTCCTCTTGCCTTCAATCTTTCCCAGCATCAGAGCCTTTTCATTTGAGTCATTTCTTCACATCAGATGGCCAAAGTATTGAAACTTCAGCTTCAGTCCTTCCAATGAATATTTAGGACTGATTTCTTCTAGGATTAACTGGTTGGATCTTTTTGCAGTCCAAGGGACAATCAAGAGTCTTCTCCAACACCATAGTTAAAAAGCATCAATTCTTCAGTGCTCAGCTTTCTTTATGGTCCAACTGTCACATCCATACACGACTACTGGAAAAACCATAGTTTTGACTATATGGACCTTTGTTGGTAATGTCTCTGCTTTTTAGTATGCTATCTTGGTAGGTCATAACTTTCCTTCAAAACAGCAAGCATCTTTTAATTTCACCATCTGCGGTCACTATTTCCATTGTTTCCCCATCTATTTGCCATGAAGTGATGGGACTGATTGCCATGATCTTAGTTTTTTGAATATTGAATTTCCACCAAAAAGAGATACAGCACGTCCAAGGGCAAAGGAGAACTCCTGCAAGACTGTAGGAAGGATGAAATCACATTTCAAATTAAACCCCATACCTGCCAGAGATGCTCAGAGGGCTCAAACAAAACTTTGTGTACACCAGGACCCTGAGACTGCATAGGGACTGAGACAGACCTGTGTTTGAGTCTCCTGCAGAGGTACGGGTCAGCAGCAGCCAGACACAGGGGCAGGGGCTCTGGGTGCAGCTTGATTACAGAACTTACACAGGACTGGGGAAACAGACTCTTGAAAGGCATAAACAAAATCTTGTGTACACCAGAACCCGGGTGAAAGGAGCCATGACCCCACAAGAGACAGACTCAGACTTGTCTGTGAGTATCCAGGAGCCTCTGATGGAGGCATGGGTTGGCAGTGTCCTGCTGTAGGTTTGGGAGCACTGAGTGCAGCAATGCATACCTGGCACCTTTTGAAGGAGGTCGTCATTATCTTCATTACCTCCACCATAGTTTGGTCTCAGGTCAAACAACAGAGAGTGAATTCAGCCCTGCTCATCAACAGAAAATTGGATTAAAGGTTTACTGAGCATGGTCCCACCCATCAGAACAAGATCTAGTTTCCCCTACAGCCAGTCTCTCCCATCAGAGCCTCTTCCATAAGCCTCTTATCCTAATCCATCAGAGGGCAGACAGAATGAAAACTGCAATCACAGAAAACTAATTAAACTGATCACATGGACCACAGCCTTGTCTAACTCAATGAAACTATGAAACAATGAAACCATGCCATGTAGGGCCACCCAAGATGGACGGGTCATGGTGGAGAGTTCTGACAAAATGTGGTTCACCAGAGAAGGGAATGGCAAACCACTTCAGTATTCTTGCCTTGAGAATCCCATGAACAGTAAGAAAAAAAATTAATGTAATAAGACAAAATGAAGACAGAAAAAGTTAACATGTACATGTAGTTAAGTTTCCTATTATTTTACTATTAATTGAACATTCTTTAGACATTTATTTTCCACTCTGCCTTAAAGGTGACAGAAGGAACAATAAAGATCTTTTGATAATACTGTAAGAACACAGTGGACCATGAATCCTCAAATCTACATCAATAGTTCTGATTTAAGAGCAGAATAAGATCTTAAATCCAAATTTAAGATTTAAATTTGAATAAGACCCAAATTTAGATCTTATCTAAATTTGGAATTGTTTATCAAGAGCTGTTAAGACTGCATAACACATTTTTGGTATCTCATATGCTTTGGCATGGGATTCCCAAATGGTGCTAGTGGTACAGAATCTGCCTGCCACTACAGGAGACATAAGAGATGCAGGTTCAATCCCTGGGTCAGGAAGATCCCTTGGAGGAGGGCATGGCAACCCACTTGAGTATTCTTCCCTGGAGAACTTCATGGACAGAAGAGCCTGGAGGGCTACAGTCCATAGGGTCGCAAAGAGTCAGACACAGCTAAAGCAACCTAGCATGCATACATATTTTGGTATACATTTGATATTTTCTGGTATCTTGGTAAGAGTAGTGTTTATATGCACCCAAAGTGTATGCACATACAGACTTGTGATAGAAGATTGTTTTCCTTAAAACATTTCTACTTTTCATTGTAAAATGTAATTTTAATGGTGTTATATTAACCAGGACAGATTTTAATGTTAACGTAGCATAAAGAAATTCTAACAATACCCTGGAAGAGACAGAATGTAATAGATTAGTGTACGAAGTTATAAAAAAAAAAAAAATGCCAGAAAGAGGATATGAGATATGTCATTTATGAATTGGCATTTGCCAAGAGCATTTGCCAGTGACTGAACAGCAACTACATGGGCATTTGTCACCTGCCTGTGCTGTTACAGTTGCTTACTTTTAACACCTTCTGAAGGGAATTCAGGGTAGAGAGTGAGGCAATCTGTGCTCCAGGGAAACTGCTGGAACAGGACTTTAGGTTGCTAGGTATTTTCAGGAACTGATTTCAGGATCCCAATCCTGCATCGCCCCATACCTAGAAAAGCACTAAATACCTTCAAGGTTTTCTCCTCGTGACTTGCAGAAAACCTTTTGTAAAATGGGTGCCTGATTCTAACTACTCCCCGTTCACCAAAACCACGTATATACTGATCTCCCCCTGCCTCTTTGGAGCAGTCTCTCAGAGCTATTTGTGGTGATGTTTCTTGGGCTGCAATCCTCATTTTGCCCCAAGTAAAACTTAACTTACAGCTCTCATGTTGTGCATCTCTTTAGGATTTACTGGTTTGATCTCCTTGCTGTCCAAGGGACTCTCAAGAGTCTTCTGTATCACTACAGTTTGAAAGCATCAATTCTTTGGTGCTCAGCCTTCTTTATCGTCCATCTCTCACATCCATATGAAACTACTAGAAAAACCATAGGTTTGACTATATGGACATTTGCCGGCAAAGTGATATCTTTGCTTTTTAATATGCTGTCTAGGTTTATCATAGCTTTCCTTCCAAGGAGCAAGTGCCTTTTAATTTCACCGTCTGCTGTGATTTGGGAGCCCAAGAAAATTAAATATGTCACTGCTTCCACTTTTTCCCCTTCTATTTGGCATGAAGTGATAGGACTGGACACCATGATCTTAGTTTTTTTGAATGCTGAGTTTTAAGCCAGCTTTTTCACTCTCCTCTTTCACCCTCATTAAAGGCTTTTTAGTTCCTCTTCACTTTCTTCCATTAGAGTGGTATCATCTGCATATCTGAGATTGATATTTCTGCCAGAAATCTTGACTCCAGCTTGTGATTCATCTAGTCTGGTATTTCACATGATGTACTTTGCATAAAAGTTAAATGAACAAGATGATAATATACAGCCTATCTTATTCCTTTCCTAATTTTGAACCAGTCCATTGTTTCACATCCAGTTCTAAATGTTGCTTCTTGACCTGCATATAGGTTTCTCAGGAGACAAGTAAGGTGGTCTGGTATTTCCATTTCTTTAAGAATTTTCCACAGTGTGTTGTGATTCGCACATCGAAGCCTTTCATAGTCAAAGAAGCAGAAGTAGATGCCTTCCAGGATATCTTTTGCTTTCTTTATGATCCAACAAATGCTGGCAATTTGATCTCTGGTTCCTCTGCCTTTTCTAAACCCAACTTGTACATCTGGAAATTCTCAGTCCATGTACTTCTGAAGCCTACCTTGAAGGATTTTGAGCATTACCTTGTTAGCATGTAAAATGAGCACAATTGTATGGTAGTTTGAACATTCTTTGGTGCTGCTCTTCTTTGGAATTGGAATGAAAACTGACTTTTTCCAGTCCTATGGCTACTGCTGAGTTTTCAAAATCCACTGACATACTGTGTGCAGCACTTTAACAGCATCATCTTTTAAGATTTTTAATATCTCAGCTGGAATTCTATCACCTCCAGTAATTTGTTTGTAGTAATGCTTCCTGAGGCCCACTTGACTTCACACTCTAGGTTGTCTGGCTGTAAGTGAGTGATCACACCATTGGGTTATCCCTGTCATTAGGACCTTTTTTTGTATAGTTCTTCTGTGTATTATTGCCACCTCTTCTTAATCTCTTGTGCCTCATTAGGCTCTTACTGTTTCTGTCCTTTATCATGTCTATCTTTTCATGAAATGTTCTCCTGACATCTCCAAGTTTCTTTGAGAGATCTCTAGCCTTTTCTGTTTTATCATCTTCTCCTTGTTAATTGTATATATGTAGATATATATTTTATATTATGCATATATCCCCCTTCAAAAATGGTTCTGATGTGGATCCATAGATCAAAAACAACAAATAAAAATGGTGCTATATTTGTAATAGACATTGTCATATCAAGTCCATATTATTCTGTACATATTAAAAATCACTTTAAACAATGATGATATATTAAAATACATGATAGTTTTCCTACAAGAGAAATCATTTGCCAGTGATTATATACCCCCCCCCCAACAATGATCTAACACCCAAAAGCATTAGTCAATAATTTAATGTAAATAACCATGGCTGGTATTCTTTTGAGGCAGGTATTAGAATATATTTTTGTTTTAAATTCTAAGTTTTCATTTGAAAACAAAAGAATAAAAATACTCTTTCCAAGGATGAAATGGACATGTAATCTGTTAAACTCGTGAAAGGGTAGTCACTCATTTACCCTTGAGTATCTCTCATCTACACATGAATTATACATGTTAATAAACTGTTGTTTGTTTTCATCTTGGTAACCTGACTTTTACTATAGTGCTCTAAGCCAAGAACTCAGGAGGGAAGAGGATTTTTTTTTTCTTCCATATACTTAAAGTAAGTCATTTAGAAATGACACCAAATTCTTCTATGCATCAGTATATCACCCATCAGGGTTTGGAGTGTGGAGGAATTAATGTTATTATATGTGTGTGTGTGTGTGTGTGTGTGCACATGCATGTGTGTGTGTGTATAAAGCATTTTTATAATATAGTTTAAGCAGGATTTTTAAATTATTTTTTAAAGATAATGGAATTTGGAGCAACAGATGGAATGACATAACTGAAGCAACTATTCTTTATTAATTTAACGTACTGGTAGAACAACACAACACGTTCATTTGGAAATGGGGGCTTTGCTAAATTTAAGCTAATTTATAAGTGATGCATCAAGGCAAAATATTTTCTGAAATCAGAATAATATGCCTCAGAGATGTGTGATATGAGGGAAGAGAGAAAAATATGCCCACAATATTCTCAGGAAAATAGTATTTTACTTAGCAAGTCACAATATTTGAGTATAATTTTCTGAATCAAGAAAAGGAGCCAAAAACCTCTGACCCTCTTCCTCTGAAAATGCATCCAATTGAAAATTTATATGAGAGGAATGTGCAACTATTACTCTAAAGGCTTAATTTAAGGAAAATAGATAAAGTTATTAGGGGAATATTATTGATGAACAAAGATTATAATTGGTTAAACAAAATTAAGGAAGTGATAGAGTGTTTTAGATTAAATAAAGACATAGTTTTGAAAGAATAAGGACAAATGAAAATTTAAAATAAGAGGCTAATTCTCTCTAGAAAATAAGGGAAGAGATGCCCCTTCTCTCCTTTTTCTTAGAGCATTTACTTTATAAAACTTAAAACTGTAAGTACTTTCTCCTTTGTTTGATCTGTGTAAGGTTTTTGAAAACCAGATAGGTTTTAAGACCCAGGAATGTATTTCTCAGCAACCTGAGAGCCATCTCTTTGAAATGTAAATTTCAGTCCCCTTGGGAGGGGAGGAGCTTAACTTCAGAGGGTTGCAGAGCTATCTCCTGTCATAAAGTTAAGTTTGTTTTCCTTCCTGGTAAAATGGTCACTCCAATTATCAAGTGAAGTTACATTCAACTTTGTATGACAAATGGTGTTCTCATCAGAGGGCTGATTTTTGTTTACCATGAAAACGTGTCTGCAATTAGTTGTATCTGCTTGGCTATATAATGGGATGACCTGCCTTTCTGTTTGCAGTTTCTCTGTTGATTGCTTAAGATGCTCATCACATTCTGATTTATTGCTTATTCAATAATGAAAGTGTTTTGCTTCTTTGCTACATTTGTACAAAGGATTTCTGGGTTAGGAGAAGATTTTGTTTTTAATTATAATTTCACGATAATAGGAAAATAAATCAGAAACAAAAAATCAGGATATTCTCACCAGAGATACAGTGTATGTCCTTCTTATCGTTAGTGGCATAAATTAGAATAAATTTAGGAATAATCATTGATAATCATATTTCTAAATACAGTATGCTAACATCTAGGAATTGTTCCTTCTTTGTGTAAAAATAAATATAAATGCTTCAAAGTTCATTAGGTTCTTCTCCCAGCACATGAACACTATTGTTAATAAACTAAACAAAAAAGACTATGACCTTATATAATAAAAGTAAACTTCGACATAATCCTCTAGCAGACTAGAATTTTTTAAATGCATTGGTTTAAACAGTGTACTAAATGCACAAGGTCACAGACTGAACTGGCAAACATTAAAAAATAGTTATTTTTAAACATTATAAAATGTAACAATATATGCAATAATGTATTACAAAGCACATATATAATGTATTCAAAGTCACATTGCTTTAATTCAATGATGAAGATAACTGAGAAATGCAAATTTTAATTTTATATTGTATAGAGATTCCTTTTACTTCACACATATATGTTTTTTATCACAAAAATAATGTTTTGTCTTAACTTCTGTATGTGACATGACTAAAATATCAACAGAAATATTTGCAAACTATGTGGTAGAGCTCTGACATACACTACTTAATAGTTCATTACTTTACTGCAAAAAAAGTATTTTTACTTTGATTAATTTTTCCCAAATAAACATTATAAAACATAATTTTAAAAAGATATGTTTTAAAATATGAATAGAATTTACATTGTAGTGAAACATGGCCATGCGAAATACACTAATTTTTGTTGTTGTTTTTTCTTAGTTACTTTAAAATTAAATGGAATATTAAATGTAAAGAATATATGGAAACAATACACAAGTTCAAAGAACATTGAATACTGTAATGATTTATATTCAAGATTATGCTCAAGAAATTAATGCATATTTATCTTTTTTAAACTAAATGAACTATTTGAGCCAGAAAGGTTAAAAATGGCTTGGGGAACAGCCATGCTAAGTAATGTTTTAGGGCCTTGATTTATGCAACAAGTTCAGTTTAATAATGAGTGAAACTGCTAATCAGTGCCCACAGATATTAGATAATAAATTCAACAGGGCCAAATGGATATTTTCAGCATAGCAACTACTGGCTTAATGATTTAATTAATCTAAATATGCAAAACTTTGTGCTTGCTTAAATTTGTTTAGCACATGACACATTAATGGAGATTAAAAACTAGGGGTGTACTCATAAATTTAAAATGTGTTTTAGAGGAAAAGTGACAATTACCAGTCTTACATAAATGCCTCATAAGAACCACATCAGGAACTGGAGAGAATGAGTTCATATATTTGGTCTTGTAATTATTTACCTTATATTGCTAAATTGAAAAAGCTTTGATTAGTATAGTGTATCTATAAAATTGCTCTATAGAAAAGACAGTGATAATCAAAGTAGGATATAATTAGGAGAATGCTGGCTTTCTGCAGAGCTTCCCTGTTGTAACAATTACATCAAGTGAACAATTTAAAATCATGTAATTTATTTTTCTCCTTATATCTAAGAGGACACATATAATGATTTCTTTAATAGAAACCATAGTATTGAACATTTAAAAGTATTTTAATGTTTAAGCTGTTTTAATATGTAGTGATATTGTATGTCTTTTCAATTTAGCATGATTTTAATTAACTTCATAATATAAATTGGGCTTTATATTTTACTACTTGATATAGTTATGGATTACAGTTGCATGATCATCCTTTAAAAACAAAATCTTTTTTCTCTTCTGGGAATTCAGTATGTATTTATTCTGATTGAGGAGGTAAAAAAATCATAAATTTTAAACTCCCTTTGCAGGAATATTTAAAATACCTAAGGTCTTAATCAGTCACTAAGTGGATTAGTTTTAATAGTGGTTGTGAACTAGAAGTTATTAAATGAAACATGAATATAGTATTTATGTTTGAAACTGACTTTACTTCTTGAAGTTGTTTAATTATATTATACATCATTAATTAATAACTTTAAATCTTACACTATCATTTTAATTATGTTAATGCTATCAATCCAATTACATGAATGCTCTATATATAACAGAGAGAAGAAATGTCAGAAACAAACTTTTAGTACTTTAATGTCTTCTCTGATAGATTTTTGTCCCTAATATAATTTTCTTAACATTTTACTAGAAGAGGATTTCAGCATTGAGTCTCAATTTCAGTGTTTAACAATGATAAGCCTCTTGACTGTTACAATATTACACTTGCAAATGCCCCATTACCTCAATTATAACACTTTTTTCAGATTGAGACCATTTCTCATTTATATTTCCTTTCCCAGTTACATATAACTCTCAGTAAATTTTAAATCAATAAAAGTACAAATGAACGAGTGGAATATGCATTCCAGTTATGGAATTAAATAGTTCTCTTGCATCTAACTACTTTCAATGAGTTTATTAGACCAATAGACCAAGAAAGAACTATTAAATGTAATGTACATGCTTCCAAAATTATTTGGATTCCAGAATGTGTAAAGATTCATGGTGAGACAATTCAGACAAAATTGTAGACTGTCTACAGAGTCTATATTTTCTAGCAGTTGATATTATTGATTTTCAATTGTTTTTTTCCCTATAAAACCATAAAAGATCATATTTTATTCTGCTGATGTTATTTCTGATGACTAGTTTTCTTATATTTCTAATAAACTGACAAAAGATAAATACAAACTAAAAGCAGTTCAAGCAATTCTGTAATTACATATTTTCTCCTAACATTTTATGTAAGTACATGGTAAAATACTTAATTGTCCTATACTAACAACTAGGAGTTGAGCCTGTTTCATATTCTGTGCAAGTAGAGCATTATATTGTCATATCTGTTTTGTGCTTTACTTTATGAACTGTAATTATGGATATTGGTACAGACATTGGCATCAGAGCTTGTGCTTGAACTCTTTCTTATGTATTCAAAAATACATGTATAATAACATTTTAGGCAAACAAATAACAAGTGTGCTTTTTAAAACAATATAACTTTATAGCACATTGTAATTTTTTTCTTTGATTTATTCATGTAGACTGAGGTTATACACAAGTCCCAGAGAAGACTCAAAATTACTTGAGAACACTTAACCTTAAGGTTTTTTTTTTTTTTTTTTCATGTTTCTTTTTTCAATTACTGTAGCATTCCGAGGTGGGAAGGAAGGCAGGAAGGGGAGAAGAATGGAGGGAGTGTGAGAGAGACAAAGAGAGACAATGAGAGTGAGAGAATATATAATTCCATTTCCAGTTATTTTCATAAACAAATATATTTCCTAGAGTCACTTCTGAGATTCATTTGCACACTTCTATAAGAAATCATATTATAAGAAAATATTGTTTTATATTTACACTGTCTTAAAATTAGGTTACAATAGTTTATTAATAAGATATATGTGTCATGTTGATCATATTCTTTAGATTAGAGTCTTTGATTGAATCTAATGATCTCTACATTTTATTCCCAACTGATATAAAGACTTTAGGAAGTATTCCTTATAAAATATATTGGTGACTTTTGCCTGTCTTTGAAAAATAAGTATTTAATTTCTCTGTGCCCTGTGCATATCTTCTTAAAATGCATTTTAAGAATACACTAACTAACATACACTCCTGAAGAAGGAACTGGCAACTCACTCCAATACTCTTGTCTGGAGAATCCCATGGAGAGGAGCCTGGAGGGCAGTCCACGGGTTCACAAAGAGTCAGACACTACTGAGCATGCACACACACCACATACACTTCTTCCTATGGAGAATATTTACTAGAGAATGATATTGGCTATTTCCATACAGTACACATACAATTAGTTTGTTAGTTAATTTCACTAGTTCAGACATCAAAACCTATAAGTTTCACTATAATTGCTTTAATTGTAATACTGAATCTTCTCTCATGACTCTAGTCATTCTGTTTAGTTCAGTTCAGTTGCTCAGTCTTCTACTGTTTGCGACCCCTATGGACTACAGCACACCAGGCCTCCCTGTCCATGACCAATTCCTGGAGTTTACTCAAACTTATGTCCATTGAGTCAGTGATGCCATCCAACCATCTCATCCTCTGTCGACCCCTTATCCTCCTGCCTTCAACCTTTCCCATCATCAGGGTCTTTTCAAATGAGTCAGTTCTTCACATCCGGTGGCAAAGTATTAGAGTTTCAGCTTCAGCATCAGTCCTTCCAATGAATATTCAGGAATGATTTCCTTTAGGATGAACTGGTTGGATCTCCTTGTTGTCCAAGGGACTCTCAAGAGACTTCTCCAACACCACAGTTCAAAAGCATCAAGTCTTCTGCGCTCAGCTGTCTTTATAGTCCAGCTCTCACATCCATACATGACTACTGGAAAAACCATAGCTTTGACTAGACAGAGCTTTGTAGGCAAAGTAATGTCTCTGTTTTTTAATATGCTGTCTAAGTTGGTCATAACTTTTCTTCCAAGGAGCAAGTGTTTTTTAATTTCATGGCTGCAATCACCATCTGCAGTGATTTTGGAGCCCCCCCAAAATAAAGTCTGTCACTGTTCCCATTCCATCTATTTGCCATGAAATATCACTCATGTTGCTGTTGCCATTAGCATCACAATAAAATAAAGTAAAATACTTTAACTTATGGAGCATGTTATTTGTACCGATTTTTTTTCAGAAGGTTGTTTTACCAGGTAGAAATATTCTAAGAGTATACTCAAGAAAATAAGTCATAGGTATTTAATAAAGAAAAGCAGAGCTAAAAAGCTTAAGGCTTATACTTACCTCAGGGCTAGTTATGATTATGCACAGATTGACTATTAAGCATGTAGAAATCAAATAGAGTTTATAGAGCTTAGCTAATTTATAGAGGAGATTAGTGGCCTTTTAACGTGAAGAATGTGGGTGTGATAACCATAAAAATGGCCCTAACTTTTTCATCTAAGTTAATTTGAATTTAACAAGGTATAATTCCTTGGGTGGGCTACCTTGGTACCTCAGCTGTCAAAGAATCCACCTGCAATGAAGGAGACCCCATTTTGATTCCTGGGTGAGGAAGATCCCCTGGCATCTTCCAAAATTCTAAATATCCTTGCTTATACTATAAGAGAGATTTTTTTCCACCTACAGAGTACAGTAAGAGCTTAGGTCATTAAAAATTATTTCAATGTATGCAGTGTACATCCAGGAAATTCCATAGAAATATATGAGTTTGCATTTACAAATTAGACATGGATATTCATACATTGACATTAAAACACTGAGCTTTAATTAATATATTTTCATTGATTCAATGTGTGGTCTTTCATACTGTAATATTTCTTTTTACAATATACTATTATAAAAGATAATTTAAATGTATATGTAAGCAGTTATGTATTTATTTTTTATTAATGCATTGTGATGATGGGACAAATAATTATTTTTATTCAGTCTATAGTTTCTGTTCTGCTGTGCTGTGCTTAGCTGCTCAGTCGTGTCCAACTCTTTGAAACCCCATAGACTGTAGTCTCCCAGGCTCCTCTGTCCATGCGGATTCCCAAGGAAAAAATACTGGAGAGGATTGGCATGCCTTCCTCCAAGGCATTGTCCCAACCCAGGGGTCGGACTGCCGTCTCCTGAATTGCAGGAAGATTATTTACTGTCTCAGCCACCAGGGAAGACCAAGAATACTAGAGTGGGTAGCCTATCACTTCTGCAGGGGATCGTCCCAGCCCAGGGACTGAACCTGCATTGCAGACCGATTCTTTACCACATGAGCTACCCAGGAAGCCCAAGTTTTCTGTTAAGTGATAAGCAAAAGTCGCTCAGTTGTGTCCAATTCTCTGTGACCCCATGGATTATACAGTCCATGGAATTCTCCAGGCCAGAATACTGGAGTGGGTAGCCTTTCCCTTCTCCAGAGGATCTTCCCAACCTAGGGATTGAACCCATGTCTCCCACATTGCAGGCAGATTCTTTGCCAGCTGAGCCACAAGGATACCTAAATGTAAAACAGAAATGTTTATGACTTCAGATAAATTATTGTCTATTACTAATTATATGCCTATTTCGATAAAACTTTAGCATAATTCTCCTAATTAATATAAATCTAAAAATGTGTTAATGACCAGATGGGAAATTGACTGTGTGGATCATAACAAACTGTGGAAAATTCTTCAAGAGGTGGAAATACCAGACTACCTGACCTGCCTCCTGAGAAATCTGTATGCAGATCAAGAAGCAACAGTTAGAACTGGTGATGGAACAACAGACTGGTTCCAAATAGGGAAAGGAGTACGTCAAGGATGTATATTGTCACCCTGCTTATTTAATTCATATGAAGAGTACATAATGAGAAACGCTGGGCTGGATGAAGCACTAGCTGGAATCAAGATTGCCAGAAGAAATATCAATAACCTCAGATATGCAGATGACACCACACTTATGGAAGAAACTGAAGAAGAACTAAAGAGCCTCTTGATGAAAGTGAAAGAGGAGAGTGAAAAAGATGGCTTAAAACTCAACATTCAGAAAACTAACATCATGGCATCTGGTCCCATCACTTCATGGCAAATAGAATGGGGAGAGAGTGGAAACAGTGACAGACTTTATTTTTGGGGGGGGGGCTCCAAAATCACTGCAGATGGTGACTGCAGCCATGGAATTAAAAGATGCTTGCTCTTTGGAAGCAAAGTTATGACCAACCTAGACAGCATATTAAAAAGCAGAGACATTACTTTGCCAAAAAAGGTCTGTCTAGTCAAAGATATGGTTTTCCTAGTAGTCATGTATGGATGTGAAATTTGGAGTATAAAGAAAGCTGAGCACCAAAGAATTGATGCTGTTGAACTGTAATGTTGGAGAAGTCTCCTGAGAGTCACTTGAACAGCAAGGAGATCCAACCAGTCCATCCTAAAGGTAATCAGTCCTGAATATTCACTGGAAGGACTGATGCTGAAGCTGAAACTCAAATTCTTTGGCCACCTGATGCTAAGTTCTGACTCATTTGGAAAGACCCTGATGCTGGGAAAGTTGAAGGCAGGAGGATAAGTGGACGACAGAGGATAAGATGGTTGGATGTCATCACTGATTCAATGGACATGAGTTTGAGTAAGCTCTGGGAGTTGATGATGGACAGGGAAGCCTGGCATGTTGCAGCCCATGGGGTCACAAAGAGTAGGACACGACTGAGCGACTGAACTGAACTGAACTGAACTGAATCAAAAAAACATTAATATGGTGTAAAAAAAAAAAAAAACTGTTAACAAGGGCTATTTTCCTCAAAAAGAAATAAAAATAGGCAATATAAAAATAAAATATATAGAAAAATAGGACACATGATAAATTTCTTCTCAAGTCCATCATTCAAGGGAAACATACATTAGTATATGTTTTTCAACTGATTTTCTATGCACATTTTTTTCAACGATATGTCTGCTGGTGGAGAACAATTGCATTACTTTCTAGAGTATCTTCTCTTATTTTAATACTTGCTTCCTAGTAGGGCTGTAAAGTTCCAGCTAGATTAGGTTGTCACATACTGATGAAACCATGACATTTACTAGGTTTCTGGGATTTATCAGAAAGTGAAGCATTCAGAATGCTTCAGCTTTAAAGTATATTTCAAAATACTATATCTCTGAAATTTCCTATATTAAAGCAATAACATTAATTCCTGGAATACTTATTGCATTTCAAATTTATCTTCCATGAAATTCACTAAAACTAGTGCACACACACATACATATGAACTGGTTTGTCAATTCTTACATAGTATTTTAAAAATATTTGACAAAATGCTTAGCCAAAATTGTGAAGTCACTCAGTTGTGTCCAACTTTCTGTGACCCCATGGACTGCAGCCTCCCAGGCTCCTCCATCCATGGGATTTTCCAGGCAAGAGTACTGGAGTGGGTTGCCATTTCCTTCTCCAGGGGATCTTTCCGACTCAGGGATTGAACCCAGGTTTCCTGCATTGTGGGCAGACATTTTACCCTCTAAGCCACTAGGGAAGCCCTAATTGTATCTATACCAGAACTAACCAGAACTAACCCAAGATATACTATCTGAAGACAAAGTCACTAGATTTATACGAAAATTAATATCCAAATCAAAGCCCCTGTATGTGTTTCCTATGATATTTTGCAGTGTTGAATTCAAAAGAGTTAAAGTTCTGAAAGGAAAGACACGAAGAAGACAAAGGATAAAACACTAAAGGACGATTTGTGACTTTTAGTAGCAGCTCTTACAAATATTGAACTGTAGGCTTAATAACAAAGCCTCATCTATATTTAAAAGTTATTGTCTACTTGGCTCCTGCTCTGTCCTGTTCAGCCTTCAGCTAAACAGTAAATGAAGTGTCCACATGACAGACTATTCAGCAGAACTGACTCTCTGATTATTTATTTAGCAGTTTTATTTATTTAGCAGTGTTGCCAGATAAATAAACATGTTTTCCATACAGTATCTTAATAGACTTGATGATGCAAAAGCAATATTATACAGTGTCATGTGTGGCCCAAATGATTTCAGTTTCTCTTCTATAATTCCCAGTGTTGGTTAGAAGTATTCATTTATCATGTGCCAGTGCCATTTTTTTCCCCCAAGGGTAACATTGGCTGAGTTCAGTTTTTCAAGTACAATTCATTATTCTGGATAATAGGGGCAGCCACCTCCTTTAGGGTCTGCCAAGATTTGTAGGATCTAAAATGCAGTTTGGGGGAGTGAAGAGGAAATCAAACGGCTGCCTTCAGCATTCATGCAGCTCTTCAAGTTGTACGCAGCCCTTTCGTCTACGAAGGCTAGACGAAGGATAGAGCTTGCAGAGGAACAAAACTCACCTGTACACATTTTTTCCCACACGAAATCAGAATTAGGAGGACAGGCAGTGAAAATAAATAGCCGATTCACTGCCTCTAGAATAGAGTCAACATTTTTTGTTACTATATTTGTCTATCAATGATAAGGAAAATGTATACATTTCCCTCCTGAATATATGCTGAATACCTAATGTGAGTATAACTGCAATGAGCATTTTTCATATTCATTCATCCATTTCTTCAACACATATTTATTGAGTATTTCTTGTGTGGTAGGCATTGTTCTAGGCACTGGAAATACAACACTAAACAAAACTTCTCATAAAGCTTCCATTCTAAATGGGGAAACTCCTAAATACGCTATAGGGCAACAAGCGCTTGGCAAAATATGCTGAAGGGAATAGTACTGCAATTCTGGAGTGAAGTCCACTTGCTTCTTAGGAAGACTGGATGAATTAGTAAGTCTTTTTAATGCTCTTATTGTAATGATGGTCCAGATCTGCATGTGGTATCATTAATCACAGAAAGGCATAATCAATATTTTCTAGTAGGTGTAAGTTTGCCAGATAAAATACAGGATATCTAGCTAAATTTGAATTTCAGATAAACATAAATATTCCTTTAGTATGAGCATGTCCCAGGTCATTCATGGTACATGTAAAATGTATTCATTGTTTATCTGAAATTCAGATATAACTGAATCCTGTATTTTTATTTCCAACAAATGGGATGGCTTTTTTTTTTTTTTAAGTAGTTCATCCTAGCCCAAGTAACAGCATGTCTCTTTTATTTGAAGCTTGATAATTCATACCAATATTATCTAAAAGTTGCTTAAACAGAAGTTAAAAATGAATGAAAGCCATTTTATTAATATTTCTGTACATTTACATTAAAATCATTTGCTATATTAAAATTACAATGATTCTTTTGTGTTGTATGATATGAAAGACAAACTCTTCTAATTAATGATCAGTCTGAGATTGCAGATCCTACTCACAGTCAAAAGAGTTCAAAATTGAGTGATTTTCAATGGATCTCTTAAAACACTTATCCCCACTGAAACACTATTAATTTTAAAATATTTAAGTTAAAATCAAATATTAGTTAATAATTAAAGTTAAATTCAAGACCCCATCCTCTACTCATTAGTATTGTGACTTTCATACAACAATTCATGTATGTAAGCCTGTTTGTTTGTTTGTTTGTGGATATATTCAAGATAGATTGATTTCAGCCATGAAAATAATTTGTATCAGTGCCTAACACATTCTGGGCTTCCAGATGACTCAGCAGCAAGGAACCCATGTACAATGCAGGAGAAGTGGGTTCAGATCTCCTGGAGAAGGAAATAGCAATCCACTCCAGTATCTTGCCTGGAAAACCCTGTAGACAGAGAAACCTGGAGGGCTACAGATTGTGGTGTCCAAAACGGCTGGAGATGACTGAGCAATTGAGCATGCACACTAGCACATTTTAAGCACTGAGTAAATGGTAAATTAAAAGACACTCCTTGGAAGAAAAGTTATGACCAACCTAGACAGCATATTGAAAAGCAGAGACATTACTTTGCCAACAAAGGTCCGTCTAGTCAAGGCTATGGTTTTTCCTGTGGTCGTGTATGGATGTAAGAGTTGGACTGTGAAGAAAGCTGAGCGCCGAAGTATTGATGCTTTTGAACTGTGGTGTTGGAGAAGACTCTTGAGAGTCCCTTGGACTGCAAGGAGATCCAACCAGTCCATTCTGAAGGAGATCAGCCCTGGGATTTCTTTGGAAGGAATGATGCTAAAGCTGAAACTCCAGTACTCTGGCCACCTCATGCGAAGAGTTGACTCATTAGAAAAGACTCTGATGCTGGGAGGTACTGGGGGCAAGAGGAGAAGAGGACGACAGAGGATGAGATGGCTGGATGGCATCACTGACTCGATGGACATGAGTCTGAGTGAACTCCGGGAGTTGGTGATAGACAGAGAGGCCTGGCGTGCTGCGATTCATGGGGTTGCAAAGAGTCGGACACGACTGAGCGACTGAACTGAACTGAACTGAAATGGTAAATATTTTTAAAGTTCAGACTGTGTTGCAAATTATGTAGTGTTTCCTACTTTTCTTTCATAAAGCATGTGGTAGTAATTATAGTTCTTGGAATAAAAAATTATGAAGCGCTTAAGAAATAAACTACTCATAGTAGAGGTAAAATAAAGCCTCCTTAGGCATAAAATACTGCATTTTACCAAAGCGATTACTAATTTTTGTGTTGTCCTAATTAATTACTTTACTTACATAAAGACTCTGGGTCAACTTTTATATACCTAAAGTTCAGTGACCTCACAGAACTTGTAAATCAGTCTCAAAATTTACATGATTCAATTGATTTATGGGCAAATAGTTGCAAAATCTAAACATGTTCTGAAGGAATACAATGCAAATAGTTGGCTACTGTAAAGCAGCAACATTTTCAAACTTGTATGTGTGTGTGTGTGTGTGTGTGTGTGCATGCTCATGCACGTGTGTGTGTAGGTCGCTCAGTCGTGTCCAGCTCTTTGCAACCCCATGGACTGTAACCCATCAGGTTCCCCTATCCATGGGATGCTCCAGGCAAGAATACTGGAGTGGGCTGCCATTCCCTTCTCCACAAAATAGCATACACCTAAGTAATAATCAAAATGACTGAGGAAATTTTTCAGTAAAGGAATTGGTCACTTGTGGGAGTATTTAATAATTTATTTAATTATTATTATGTGATTTTATACATAATTATCTTTTGCATAGAAAACATGAATAAATTGAGCATTACTTAGCAAACTAAAGCAAATAAAATATTGCACATTTGAAGAAGCTTCTTCAAACATCCTGCAATGTAGTGAACATTTAGAAAATTTTCCAGATGTCTGAATAAATAAATTAAAAAATGAAAACTTTAGAATAAATGAAATAATTTAAAAAATAAATGAAGACATTTGAATGAGAGAATGACACAATAAAAAGGAGTGTGCAAAGAAGAAATTTGCTTCTCTGTGACCATCTGGGTAAGAAGGTTTCATAACTGGTGTTTTTTGGCATATTTGTCCCCTCTAGGTAGAGATAGAGCTACATATAAAAGCTGATAAAAATATTTCAGTATAACTGTAATTTAGATGTCTGTGATACTGATTATAAAGAGTTTATAGAGTATCATTAGGTTTAAGATTAAACTTTTAATGCATTGTATAATTTCCATAAGCTGCTCTTACTGCCTAGGGAAACATTCCAACATCCAAAACTTTAAGGAGACTATAGGCTTTTAAATAAGTATAAAATCCCACATATTTATGATCACACATATTTTAAAATAAAACAACAAAATTAAGTATTAAAAAAGTATCTTCATTTTGTTTTACTGGTACATAGAGACAGCATTATACTTAATGTTTTGTTCCAGCTTTTTCAAATAATAAGACAAGTCACATCGTTCCCTCAGACCTCCAGTTCCCCAAAGTAATTTGCTAGGAAAGAGGCAATGGGAATAGACAGAGTTTGAATCTCACCTAAAGGCTAATAGAAAACAGCTCTGCCCTCACACCCAGAATCAAACTGAGGGACTCTTTAGGCACGCTGCTCCATCTGACTTCCCCCATCATCAATAGGACAAAATAGGAAGTAGCCATTCCTAAGACAGTTGGGAAATAGATTTAAAATATTTTGGATCAAAATCAGTATCTTGAAAATTGCGAGATGAGGAAAATGTAACTGTCAATAAGGAAAAGATGAAGGAGCTGGTCTCTGTAGAATATAACCTTGAATTTTAGCAAAGGAATTGACTAAGGGACCCTTCAAGGTCTCCCTTACTGTCTGCCTTTTGTTCCATCGAGACCCCAACTAGGTGCATCCTATGTAAGATCTCTGAGTTTGCATCAGCACAAACTGTGAATCTATGATGAGCTGTGGAGGTTGAGCACATTGTAGCTAATGTCAGAGAGGAAGGGGATGCTTAGCCATGGAGAAAAGAAACACTTTATTCCAGGTGCCCATGCAATTCAGTGAAAATGAGAAAGTCAATGCCACAAAGGCTCTCTAACCATGAATCAGTACTGTCTGCCTGCAGTTCATTTGAGGCCAAATAAACAAGCAATTCAGAGATACAAGGAAAATAGAAAAACAGTCCAAATGAAATTGAAAACCTGATTTCTATATCAATAGCATTTTGAGTACAGTATATAAAGTAAATTACTAAAAATATATATTTTGTTAACTTGAAAATATTATACATTATAAAAATGAATGTTTTATTTTGTAATTGTATCTTGACAGCAATTTTTTCCACAGGTTACTATTACTAAAATTCAAATGTTTATCAGTGTACCATGAATGAGTAATTTATGAATTTTTATCATGTAAAGATAAACATAATAGAAGATAGCAGTGGGCTTTTAGTTTTAAAGACTGTGAAAATATATACTTTCTATATACCTTCGGCAGATTATTTTGAATAGCTGATCATTTAAGAATTTTAAGGCTTCCCTGGTGGCTCAAAGCCCTTCATTCAATACCACCTAAACTATTATAATCATGCATATTGTTTTTCCTCTGATTTAATATTTGAAAAAAAATCATTAAATGTAACTCTTTTTGAGAACTAGAAAGTAAATAAAAATGTCAGAACAGTCAAAATATATGCCCCTATGTTCTTTAAAATGCACTAGCACATCATTCATGTAAATATCCCACAGGTTTTTCCTCATTTACTTAATCAAATTGTCTCTGCAGTCTACCAACTCAAATTTGATTAGAAGCATCACACTGGAAGGATGAGATGTGAGAACACTGATACAACAAGAAGAGATAGCATTTCTTATTTACAGTAACACTGACATTTTTCAGCTATTATTTATCAGACTTTATTCAGGACATTTTGCTTACATCATTTTTAATATTTCTAACATCCTCTCTTAAGGTAATTATATTATTATCATAAAGAATCAGCACACATGTGAAAGAGAGACAAAGAGGTACTGAGAGAGGAGACACAAGAGTTGATAAGTAGAAAGTACGGGCCAGTGTCAACCTCGATTTGCCTTATTTATAGCAGGTGTTCCCATGGCCCTGCACATCATGAAATACCTTCAAATCGTCTATACCTTTCAGGACAATGGTAGAACTAAAGCTCTCTGACTGTGCTAGCATCACATAAAATTGGGAGACTATAGGCTAATTTCCCTTCTCACTTTCTTATGCTGCTTGTCGCTTAGGTGAGGATTTTACTGCACGCGGAGTATTGGTATTTCTGGCTCGAAATACCTGAACTTCTTATTTTAAATCATAATCTCTTACTGTACAATAGTTCTGACTTAGGAGAGATTACTGAAGAGTTACTGTGAGATATTCTACAGCTATTTCTTAAGGAGCTTAAATCAGAACTCAACATCCTCTTCTGAATGAAGATTCCTCTTTGATTTCATTTAAAAAATATATTTCCCTAACAAAAAGAGGCCTTGAGGAAATATTCCAATGAGTTACCACTTTTCCTGTGATAGGATGCTACCTTTCCTGAGCCTGGGCTGATTGTTTTGTGGGAACTCTATATCTATTTTTGGTCCCTACACATAGTCTCACAATTGTCATTTTGTGTTCAGACTATGACTGCATCTTTAAAAACAAAATATAATGTAATCCCTTCCTTGACTAAAGAAGTTTTTTTTACATTCCTGGAATATTTTAAAAGCTAGTTCAGGTTTTCTTATTTTATTCCTAATGTAAAAGGTTTTTTCGTTTGAACACTCAGAAATGATAAAATACCTGTTAATGTCAAAACACAAAAACATGGGGGGAAAATAATTTAACCAGCGCCTGCAGTTAGGAAGTTTATGGTTTAATTCTTTCCTTCTAATGAGCATTTAAATCAAGATTGTTATTACGTTATTTTTAACTGTGCTTTTAATTTGCAGAGATTAACTGGTAAATTTGCCCGAGTACAGTATATTGCCTGTTTGTAGATCTGAGAGTGAGGTTATTACTAATTACAAAGAAATAAAGAGTATTCTGGCCAATTAGTAGGAATAGGCCTGTAACAGCTCAAAATTCATAATAAGATTTAGTTCCAGGAATCTGGAACATAATAAGATTTTTATTAATATCCTTCATATATAACTATATGTAACCAGCTAAACCTATTTGTGGATGCTTGGCGTGATCCTATAGAAGTGCCAAATTCTCTCCATTCAAAAGCTCTTTTAGACTAAATCTATGTAATACTTTAAATAACTGGTGCTAAAATTTTAAAAACAAAATTTGACTGCCTGTGCAAGTAGAATGAAATGCAGAGCTAAAATATTATCTTGATACACTAAAAAAGAAACATCCATCTTTCCTCAACTAGCCAGGAAGGAACTGGAATTTAGGAAGGATAAATCTCAGATTTCTTTCCTTGTATATCAATTATAGGGACAGAATTGAAGCTAAAGAGTTTGCTTAAGTAACTTTAGTTTGACTTAATTCTTACAATAATACTACCATAGCTTACAATAATACTAACATAACATAACAGAACTAACAGACTTTCGGTGAACCTAGAACTGTTCTGAGTCGCTTGCATTGGCCTGAAATTCTGTACAAGTCTATGAGTTACAAGTCTTATGCTCATCCTCTGCTGCAGATGAGGCCATTGGACCAGAGTAACCCACCCAAGGTCATGAAGCTTGACAAACAGAAGAGGCATTTATATGTACTCAGTCTAATGGTAATCCAAACATTTCCTTTCAGCATCTTACCTAAGAAGTCTTAAAAAAATGTATTTATGTATTCTAAGTGGATAGCTTTACTAAGATATGCAAAAAAGCCTTAAAATTTCAGAAACAAATTGAAACTCTGTCTCTCCTGCTTCGCTCCTCTCTCCCTCTCTCTATCTCCTACCCATGTTGACATAGTTTTCCTTCAAAGCAATCAGATCCCCCAAATTATATATTAGATCCTGAAGGCAAATAAAGTATGTAAAAGTCGATGAAAACACAAAGAATTATAAAATATGTTGTATAAAACAGACTTTGAACAAAAAAAAAATCATGCATCAAAATCTTTAACCAGAATTTCTCTGTTTGCAACAATCAGGGAAAGACCAACATAAAGGTCATCATTCAATGGTAGAGTGATGCATTTATATTGTTGAATATAAGCACAGACTGAGCCTCTAACATTATGATTATTTTCTGGACCTGATGATTATTTTCTGGATACTATGAACTGATGCTTTTTTTAAAGTAAAGAAATAACATCTCTACCTGGGGAAGTATCACAGAACTAACTCTAACATGTGTTGTGCTGTGTTTGGTCACTTAGTCGTGTCCTACTCTTTGAGACCCCATGGACTGTAGCCCACAAGGCTCCTCCGTCAATAGAATTCTCCAGGCAAGAATACTGGAGTGGGTAGCCATGCCTTCCTCCAAGGGATCCTCCTCACCTAGGGATTGAATATGTGCCTACTACACCCCCTGCATTTCAGGTGGATTCTTTACCATTGAGCCACCAGGGAAGTCCAACTCTAAGTAAGGTTGACTAATCATTGCGCCCAATTTTAATTCTAATTAGATGCATGCCATTGGAGAAGGAAATGGCAACCCACTCCAGTGTTCTTGCCTGGAGAATGCCAGGAACGGCGGAGCCTGATGGGCTGCTGTCTATGGGGTCGCACAGAGTCGGACATGACTGAAGCGACTTAGCAGCACAGCAGATGCATGCCATCAGTAAACTTCCTCATAATACTTAAATTAAGTTATTTAATTCATTTAATACTATTTTATTAAATCATTATATTTTGAGTAGAGTTGCCAGATTCAGAAAAAATAAAATGCAGGATGGATGCTTAAATCAGTATAAGTATGTCCCAAATATTGCAAGAAACTGCAATATTATAATATTTGGGATATACTTAGACCGAAACAATTTATTGTTCATATGAAATTCAAATTTAACTGACCATCCTGTATTTTATCTGGAAACTTAAGAGTTATCAAAATCTGGGCATCCATGTATTTTTCAGTTACACTAAGCAGAATAATTCTCAATCCACTGACAGAAACATGTGTCAAAATAGTGGTAAGGTTAATTTGGGACATTTGAGACAAGTATCTGTGGTTTCTTCAAAAATTTCAAGTCATTTTAAAACCCTAGACAGTTTTTTTTCTCTAATTTGTTTTTCCATATCAGGATAAAATAAAAGACACTAGTTTTATTTTGAGTATATATATATATATATATATATATATTTTAAAACTGGTAATTTATTTCCATGTTTTTCTTATGAGATGGCTTTAAAATATTTCTAGATCAGATCAGATCAGTCGCTCAGTTGTGTCCGACTCTTTGCGACCCCATGAATCGCAGCACGCCAGGCCTCCCTGTCCATCACCAACTCCTGGAGTTCACTGAGACTCAGTCCATCGAGTCAGTGATGCCATCCAGCCATCTCATCCTCTGTTGTCCCCTTCTCCTCTTGCCCCCAATCCCTCCCAGCTGAAACCAGTAACTCCTTATTTTTAGATATAGCTACTGATTTGTTATCTATCACTTACAATACTCACATTAATATAAACACTGATATAGGAAGAATTTATATATATATATATATATATATATTTTTCCCCTCCACGGCAGACCACAATTCAGAGTTAACTAATGCCATTCCTCTTTACCGACCCTTAGCAGAATCACAAGGCAGCAGGCAGCTATAGAAACACAATTCCTCTCAGTACAGGAATGAAAGCTGACATTACCTTTCATTTACACTAGGAGGCGTATTGTTCCTACAGATTTTTCTGCTACAGCACAGAACATACTATTTCAGTGAACTCCTACAAGCTCAAATGCAAAAGAATATTACTAACAACTTTTAAATATTTATAATAAATGAGTAGTCAAAGCTAATTCTTTTGGGGATTAAAGTCACACTTGAAATTGATGAGATCTAAAACTTGCCAGCAGAGAAACCTTGTGTTCCTGCTGGTTTTACAGCCATCTTCTGACTACTTCAAGTAATAATACATAAAATCATCTCATTGCAATCCTCTTAAAAATGAAATAGTAATAAAAAAAAAGTACATTGTGAATAATTAATATTATAATAAATACTTTAAAGTCACAAAGTGAACATAATTTATTTAAAGTGAAATAATGAATATACTGGAACATAAACATATACTTTATCATATAAGTTTATCAGTCTTTAGTGAACATTGGTGTTTTGGAACTGCCCATCAAATGTGATAAGTATGAAAAAAGTCACATGAAAGGAATTTAAGATATAAAGTATTCAGAATTTGAAGCACTTTTTTAGAATATTTATCCTCTAGGGTATAACAATGATTTTGTATTTTAAAACTCAACATGGTAATTTTGAAAACTTAATTGACAACTTTTGCTAAATATTTAAGATACATGTTTTGATTTATCTACATGTTAACATTTGCACTCTCTATTGCTAATAATAATAATAATACAATATTAAAGATACCTGTAAATCAAACCTGTATCATACGCCAACAGTCCTGTGGACCCAGGATCAATGAGTTAGATACTCTGAATCCACAGTCTGTGCTCTTAATAACAACTCCACATTGCCTTCCCAAAGAAGCCAACACTAACTGTGTATAGGACTCAAACCTCCCAAAAGCTTTCAAATATCTTTTTGACTTTACCCTATTTTCTCTCTCTCTTTTTTTTAAATACTCTTTGCTCTCATTCCACTCTACTCTCATCTTTGCCTGCCCTAAGTGTTAAGATGTGTCATAATTTCCTTCTTGGATTCCTTGTCCATCCTCACAATTCCCATAGTTACTCCCCAAATTTCATTCACCTTCTACATTGTCATTTTCCAATTTCCAACTCATAGTCATTCTCCTAGTTCCTAAAAAACGTCATATGCCTTGCAAATGTTTATTTATTTGTTTTTTTAAGAATTGTTTCCTGGGACATCCGTGGTTGTCCAGTGGTTAGGGGTCCACCTGCTGGTGCAGGGGACATGGGTTAGATCCCTGGTCCTGGAAGACCCCATGTGTCACGTGGAAACTAAGCTCCTGCACTACAACTACAGAGGCTGACAAGTCTAAAACCCAAGCTCCACCTAAGAGAAGCCACTACAGTAAGCCCCTACACCACAGCTAAATAGTATCACCTGCTTGCCACAACTAGAGAAAGTCCCTGTGCAGCGACAAAGACCCAGGGAAGCCAAAAATAAATTTAAAAACGGTTTCCTGAATTTTTATCTCATATTCTCTAATTTATTTGTGTAATTTTCTAATAAGTCTAGCAAACTAAAATCTTGGACTACCAAGTCTTTCTATTCTCTTATTGGCTATATTCAATTAGAACGTATCATATCCTCCCCATCATTCAAAATCTGATCCCAACCTATATCTCAGTTTAGGCTCATTTCTTATCACAGACTGGAACAATTGAATATCAACCATTTGTTGAGTATCTATGTTTCAAACACTATGCTAAGTGATTATTGATATCAAATAACTGTAGTTTTTATAACAATAATCTCAAAGACACTAATAACCCCATTTTGAAAGTTAGGAACCTGAGACCGTGTGGTAGAGCTAAGCATAACTAGCTTGTGCTACAAAAATACTGAACTATTCACTATCTACCCAACTGCCCTTGACAATTCATAGCACCAAGAAACCTGCACTGCTCAGCAGGTGCTCACATACACACATATACACAGGGGCACACACATATATTTTATTTACTCAATTTCTGTTCATCCAATGTCACTTGTTTAAAGTATCACTTTGTAGAACTTTTTATTGATTTCTTATTCAAGACATTCTATTCTAAACCCCACTTTAGGGACTTCCCTTGTGGTCCAGCAGTTAAGAGTCCACTTTTCAATTCAGGGGACACAGGTTCAATCCCTGGTAGGGGAACTAAGACTCTGCAATTAAACCCATGAGTCACAATTAGAGAGAAGCCCATAGGCTGCAAGGAATGATCCAGCAAGATGCAACAAAGATCCCACGTGTCACAACTGAGACCCAACACATATATATAAATAAATAAATGCTTTTAAAAAAATCTGTTTTTACACTTATAATTGGCATTTCTTCTAGTTCACTAATGTTATTGGTATCCAGTATCTTCTTTCCTACAAAAATCAATATCTTTTATCTTCTTTTTGTGGTCTATTAAATGTTTATAGCCTGCCTCTGAGAGAAAATAAATTGCAAAACAATTTCAGGAACTTCACAAATTTCCACAAAACTCCTCATGACCTCTCTGACCAAAGAACTTAGATTAGAACTTTTGTTCTCACAGTCTAGTATCTCAATTTGTTTAAGTTTAGAAAAACTTGGTTTTATTGCCTGTCCCCAGAATCCAGTACCTGGCACATAGTAGTCTCTGCATGAGTGTCTACAGAACAAATAAATGAATGAATCATGGAAAACCTGTGTGAACAAAGGATCTTAAATGACAGCTCTTAATTTGTAAATTATAACAGAATTACTAAGTCTTATATAAATTGTGGTAGAAATACCCTAGAGTGACTGCTCAGGATCCCGACTCCTGGTGTTCATGACTATGTGTATACCCTTCCTTGAGTGTGAGCAGGACCTGAGACTTGCCTATGACCAATAGTATAAGGCAACAGTGATGGAATGTCACTCCCGTAAATATGTTAAGCTATATAGAATGTGTGTTGCTACAAACTCACTCCAGAGACTGTCTCTAATTGCCCTTGAAGAAGTAAGAATTCATGTTGAGAGGCACGTGTGGCTAACATCTGAGGGTTGCCACTAAAGCTGAGAGCAGTCGCCAGCAGACAGCCAGCAAGATGCTGGGGTTCTCAGTCCTAAACCTGCAAGGAAATAAATTCTGCTAACAATCTGAAAAGGTTTCCCAGGTGGCTCAGGGGTAAAGAATCCACCTGCTAATGCGGGAGATGTGGGTTTGATACCTGGGTTGGGAAGACCCCTTGGAATAGAAAATAGCAGCCCACTCAAGTATTCTTGCCAGAGAATTCCTATGGAAAGAGGAACCTGGCAGGCTACAGTTCCATTGAGTAGCAAAAAGAGCTAGAGAGGACTTAGAAACTAACCAACAAAAACAACCATCTGAAAAATCTAGGAAGTAAATTCTTCTACAGTTTTGCCTGCAGATGAGCATACAACCTGATTGACACATTGATTACAGGCATTTGAGATCCTGAGCAGAGGACTTATCCAAGTCATGTTCAAAATCCTGACTTAAAGAAATTGTGAAATTATGAATGTGTGTTGTTTTAAGGCACAAAGTTGGAGGCAATTAGCAATAGAATATATATGGTATATATATATATATCCGGAGAAGGCAATGGCACCCCACTCCAGTATTCTTGCCTGGAAAATCCCATGGATGGAGGGCCTGGTGGGCTGTAGTCCATGGGGTCACTAAGAGTTGGACACGACTGAGGACTTCACTTTCACTTTTCACTTTCATGCATTGGAGAAGGAAATAGCAACCCACTCCAGTGTTCTTGCCTGGAGAATCCCAGGGACGGGGGAGCCTGGTGGGCTGCTGTCTATGGGGTCGCACAGAGTCAGACATGACTGAAGCGACTTAGCAGCAGCAGCATGTATATATATATATATATATATATATATATATATATATATACACACACACACACAAGAGATGGGTAGATGTTTATTTGCTTTGTAATCCAGATGGTTTAATCTAGAAAATGTTCTGACCTGTCAGATTTTAAGGCGAAAGTAGTGACAAATATGGAGAAGGCAATGGCACCCCACTCCAGTACTCTTGCCTGGAAAATCCCATGGACAGAGGAGCCTGGTAGGCTGCAGACCATGAGGTTGTGAAGAGTCGGACACGACTAAGTGACTTCACTTTCACTTTTCACTTTCATGCATTGGAGAAGGAAATGGCAACCCACTCCAGTGTTCTTGCCTGGAGAATCCCAGGGACGGGGGAGCCTGGTGGGCCGCCATCTATGGGGTCGCACAGAGTCGGACACGACTGAAGCAACTTAGCAGCAGCAGCAGCAGCAGTGACAAATAAATTTATAAATTTATTTAGACAAATAAATTTAATAAACCTATAAAGAAGCATAAATAAGCCTTTATAGCATAAAGAAAATCAAATTTTGTTCTTTTGTTGCCTTTTTTCCTCTTAAATTTAAAGTACAGTATGATTGATTATCTTTTCTCTATACCATTTTCTGAGGAACTCTAGATTCATTAACTCAGGGACCAGTATTATTGGATCATTATGAATTGATTACAAAAATACCATAGGGAAGTGAACACAAGTGACAAAACAAAACCTCTAAACAATTTTCTTTGGATCAATAAAATTAGTTCAACCCAGTATATGTTTAAAAATAATAAATACAGTTCATAAAATTATTTTTATAAAATACTGTTCCCAGAAGATCAAATTCATGTTTAATTCCCAAAGGATCTTATGGTTAATGAGTTTTTTCTTGCCTATTAGGATTAGCACAATTTCTTAAGACTGAAATTTGATGGCGTCATTGTCTTTTCTGGACTTTTCTGGAGTATTTTAAAATTTTATTAAGCTTATTTTTTCCTCCCCAAAATGATGGCCTGTATCTCATGACCAATCATTTTAAATTCTCATTTTTTCTTAACATGTATCTCCCATAACTTTAAGAATGACAGGAAAAAAATATTTTTAATAATATTTTTACCTGATGAAAAACAGATACTCTAAGAATGAGTATCTCAGTTCTGTATTGCATGCTTTCCATGAAAATTACAAATAAAAATATAATTGCTGCTGCTGCTGCTAAGTCTCTTCAGTCGTGTCCAACTCTGTGTGACCCCATAGACAGCAGCCCGCCAGGCTCAGCCATCCCTGGGATTCTCCAGGCAAGAACACCAGAGTATGTTGCCATTTCCTTCTCCAATGCATGGAAGTGAAAGGTGAAAGTGAAGTCGCTCAGTCGTGTCTGACTCTTAGGGACCCCATGGACTGCAGCCTCCAGGCTCCTCCGTCCATGGGATTTTCCAAGCAAGAGTACTGGAGTGGGGTGCCATTGCCTTCTCTGAAAAATATAATTACGGATACATTATTAAAATTGTGGAAAATATAGACCATTAAAAAGAAATCAATACTCCAAACTGAAGATAACACACACAGTTAACATGATGTAGCACTTCCTAGTTTTTTCTGTTTGTTTTTATCTTGATAGAACACTTAATTTGTCTGACTGTATTTTCATGTGTTTGTGAACAATTGATTATTTTTATACATTGCTGTCCTATTATATATCAGGAACTATTATGCAGGGAGAATAGGAAGGTGAGCAAAAAGTCTTTAATGATTGATGGGAAAAACAGTTGCTAATAACTAATCACACAGATTCTCCTTAAGGAAAAAGTTTAAGGACAATGATAAAGAAAAAATGTTTCAATGAAAAGAGCACTAAATAACAGTCTGTACATATGAGTTCTAGTTTTGACTCACAAGCTATGCAACTTAAGCCAATCACTTCCCTTTTTATTCCTCTGTATAGAATAATTTATACTGTATGATCTGTTGGGTCCTATTAAGATTTAAATTTTCATTAGCAATGCCAAATAATCCTTGACACAGTAGTTCTTTCACAAGTTGTACATCTTAGAATTCATATTATTCAATTTCTCCAATTTCTTAAAAAATGAGATCCATGCCCCCAAATTTAAAACTCAATGTCAGTAATGACTCTATTCTTTTACACACTGTCTTAACATGTGCATATTGCAGGTAGTTTCTCTGAATAATAAAAGCATAACCTGTGAAGTCAGGTAAACTTGCAAAGTTTGTTGTTCAGTCACTCAGTCCGACTCTTTGCCACCCCATGGACTGCAGTATGCCAGACTTCCCTGTTCTTCACCATCTCCTGGAGCTTGCTCAAACTCATGTTCATTGAGTTGGTGATGCCATCAAACCATCTTGTCCTCTGTTGTCCCCTTCTCCTCCTGTCTTATGTGTTTCCCAGCATCAGGGTCTTTTCCAATGAGTCAGCTCTTCACATTAGGTGGTCAAAGTATTGGAACTTCAGCTTCAGCATCAGTCCTTTCAATGAATATTCAGGATTGATCTCTTTTAGGATTGACTGGTTTGATGTCCTTGCTGTCCAAAGGACTCTAAAGAGTTTTCTCCGACATGACAGTTCAAAGCATCAATTCTTCAGCACTCAGCCTTCTTTTGGGTCCAACTCTCACACCCATACATGACAACTGGAAAAACCATAGCTTTGACTATACGAACCTTTGTTGGCAAAACAATGTCTCCACTTTTTAATATATTCTGTAGGTTTGTCATAGCTTTTCTTGCAAGGAACAAGCGTCTTTTAATTTCATGGCTGCAGTCACCATCTACAGTGATTTTTGAGTCCAAGAAAATAAAGTCTGTCACTGTTTCCATTGTTTCCCAATCTAATTGCAAAGTAGTCTTAGAAAAATTTTCTGAAATTCAGTTGTGGTTCAGATGGTAAAGAATCTGCCTGCAATGAAGGAGACCTGGATTCCATCCATGGGTTGGGAAAATCCTCTGGATAAAGGAAATGCTACCCACTCTAGTATTCTTGCCTGAGAAATTCATGGACAGAGGAACCAGGCACAAAGTGTCAGACACGGCTGAATGACTAACACTTTCATAATACTATCTAACTTACAATATTGCTGTAGAATCATAAACAATACATTAAAACATTTACTATTATTCCTGATTCATAAGTAGATCTCAATAAATTTACCCACAAATATCACCAACAATCAAAAGTATTCTTAGTGAGAAATTCACCAATTTATTAATACACAATCCAGGTAGAAGTGGAAGCATATGACAGACAGGGCTTTAAAAACATAAACACAATTTGAAATTTTGTATGTGATTAAATAGAAGAAAATCCTTTAAATTAGCATTTAAAAGAAACACCAGATACAAAATATAACTCTATTCATGTTTCTCAATGGAATTTAATTCTGAATTAGTGATAACAAGCTGCTTCTGATCTGATCACATAGTTGTTTTGGTTTCTTTTTAACTTAGTGAAATTCTTTCATAACTCTAGTTATATGTGCTAAAAATTAAAATCTTTGATTGAAAATCACTATTTTCATAAATTAATGGTTTTATTGAATTTTACATGAAGTGCATGATCACATTAGTAAGTTAACTTTTTAAGGAAATACAATTTATTCTGCTATTTGCAAGTAAGATGAACCTTTTTATGCAGAAAAGCTAACAAAACTTAATGCAAGAAATGCTGCATGTGTGTGTGTCCTTTGTGGGCCAGTCGGCTAAGCATGCTCTAGGATTCAGAAGTGTCTAGAACATAAAGACATCATCTATTTGGTTGCTAGAGGTTTATATAAAAGCCTAAATGTGTACTAAATGGGCTTTCCAGGTGGCTCATTGGTAAAGAATCTACCTTCTAAATAGGAGACAGGGGAGTTTGATCCCTGGGTTGGTAAGATCGCTTGGAGAAGGAAATGGCAACCCATTTCAGTATTCTTGCCTCGGAAATCCCATGGACAGAGGAGCATGGAGGGCTACAGTCCATGGGGTCACCAAGGAGTCAGACACGATAGCAACTAAACCACAACAAACATATATTAAACCTTAGGCTTCCAAAAACTCCTGCACATGATACTATTTGTATTAATTTCTTTAAAAAAATGTATAATGAGAAATTTACCATGAAATTATACTAAATTTTAATTACTTTTATTGAGAATCATTATATTTGAAAAACTAGGAATCTATATCAATACAATATTCAATAACTATAGATAATACAAATTTATATGGATATTGCATGATCACTATAAAATTATTACTCTTGTGAAAGTGAAAGTCACTCAGTCATGTCTGACTCTTTGCAACCCCATGGACTAAGCATTCCATGGAATTCTCCAGGCCAGAATACTGGAATGGGTAGCCTTTCCCTTCTCTAGGGGATCTTCCCAACCCAGGGATCAAACCGGGGTCTCCTGCATTGCAGGCAGATTCTTTACCAACTGAGTTTTGAGGGAAGCCCTTCTTGAAGAGAAGACTCTTCAAGAGGCAGACAGAAAATGCCACTGAAGAAAAAGGAAACAATTCATATCTACATAGTAAGATTAATATTGGTGAAGATTACTGCTTCAATTATCCTGTATCTCATGCCACAAATTTTTCAAAGTTAATTACAAAACCATGACTGCAGATTTTGTATAATATATCATAATGCTATCTCAATATGAATCACTGTTTAGTTATGAATCTCTTAATGTTTCTAGGCTGGTCTAATGAATTCTTCTCCATACATTTACAAATGAGATTAAAATTAAAGTCCCTTCAAGTGTCAAAGTGCTTCCCTGATAATTCAGCTAGTAAAGAATCCACCTGCAAGGCAGGAGATCCTGAAAGAAATGTTGGCCACCAGGGGCCCTCTGAGTGCCTCCTCTTCCCCTATCTGACACCTTCTTTCTCAGTGGCAAATATAGATGTGTTCTCCAACAAGGAGCACTGGTCTGGTTTAACACATTTCACTGACCATGATTCTCCTGAGTGAAATAACTGTGTTGAGTTGAATGTTGGAGTATGCAAGGGTGTGTCTTCCCTACTGTCTTTTTTTTCCATGTGACCGGATTGGTTAAAAACTCTGAAGAATTCTTGAGCAAACTTGAAAAGATTTCCCCCTACACCTAAAGCTTTAGAATCTCTCATATCTTCTCTCATTTGGTAGCTCAGCCAGTGCTATTTCTCAGGTTTAAGAAAATAAATATATTGGATAAAGTCCTGGTCTAGGGAAGCTTAGTTTCACTATATTGCTGTGTACATTTTTTAAAAACTTTACTTCTGTAAAAATAACTGGTGAACTATATAGACAAGTCCTATTTGTGTCAGTATGCTTAAAATGGATTTTTCCTGTCTCAGTTTTGGAAGAGGCCCGAAGACCAGAGGAGTCAACCACTGCCACATGCAGAAGAGGTGGTCAACAACCAGTTTCAGGACCTTTGGCTTAATATCAATAAAAGATGCTTTAAAATTGGAGAAGGGGAAGTTGCAGAGTAGGAAATCATTTGAGAAAGAACTATCCTACATACTCAACCTCTTTACACAAGTCCAGGAAAAGCTGAGTCAATGGAACCACTTAGGTTAATGGTCCTTAGACTAATCAGAACCAAGAGATCTAAGGAGAATATTTAATCAGGTCCCCCAAATGCTGTGAGAGGATTGGTCGCCTCTCTGAGTATCCCTGACCTTCTGGATATGTGAAGTCAAAAATGCAGTTATGTTTTCCTTATGAGACCAAGATACAGGGCATGAAAGACTGAGGACCAGAGCTGGTTTGGAATTTAGATTTTCCTAAAAGATTGGCTGAGAAAAACTTCAGCAGAAAGAAGATGCAATTGTAACTGCATATGCCAATGAGAAGAGAACTACCTATCAGAAAAACCTGCAGAGACTGGGGCACACTTTAGAAGGGGGCATATATACAAAAGATACCCATCACTAGAATCAGTTTAAATTTCTAGTAGGCAGAGAACACTAATGCTGGGTTAACACAATAGGATTAGTTAAGAAAGCCCTTTAATGCTTTTTACCTTCTCTTGGTATTTCTACTTCAACCATAGAATTGCCAGAGTTACTATAACATCTAAAGAAATCAGAAGAGTAGCTAGAACATTATAGAAAAGTTACCCTAACCCCATTTGCACTATAGACAATTTATAAGCAGGTCAAGATGGAGTTAGAAAAAACTTTCAATTCAAATCAAACAGAAACCATGGTTGTTACTTTAAGCTAGACATAACAATTATTAAATTGGACTTCTAATTTTTTCAATTACAGTGAACTAGGTAGTGATTTTTAAAGAGAAACAAAAAACTAGCATGACCAAAAAAGGTATAGCATTGGCCCCCAGTGATTTTCAAAGGCTGCAGAAGTACCCTCACAGGGCTTACCTGGAGTGAGCAATGATTTCTAACATAGGATGTTAAGTCTGTGCAGAATAAAAGATTTTGCCAATCCCATCCCACTCATTTCACTCTTTCAGTGTACTGACTAAAGAATCATACAAAATTAAAACAGGTAAAAAAGAAAACCCTTACATCACTATCACTCTTCTTCATACTTGTTTCAATTACCATATAAAGTCCTTATTGGAAAATAGAATTCCACAGGACATTTTTTTTCTTTTCCGTCATTGACCATGTCCACTTAACTATGTTGTATCAATTCTAAACTCTAAAAAGTCTTCCTATTTTAATATCTTTGACATGTAGATGTCATGCAAGAAAAAAATGGCTTCTTGCAGTTATATCTGCAGCATTTCTTTCATTTTTCATGGTTCATAAACTAAAGATGCACCATGCAATTTAACAGCCGATATGTCAAGCACAATAGATCTATTTCAAAAAATATTAAAACAACAATAAAGGCAGCAAAAAACAACTAAATGACCATTTACTTGCTCCCCAGGATTACTGTTAAAATTCAAGGGCACAACAGAAAACCAGAAAATCTCCAAGCAAAGTTTTTAAGGGGACTCACCAGAGTTGGGATCAGAGTTGCCGTCTGCTTCGGTCCTCTTGTCCGGAGAGGCCTGGTCATAGAATTCGTCCTGTGGCTGAACCAGAGGAAGAGGGTGTGAGATCAGGGTTCCACTACCCACCGGCTCGTGGTCTCCTAGACCACTGTCACTGCAGCTTTCCTGGGAGCCGTCGGGGAGGTGAAAGGTAACCCGGCGCTGCGACTACAAAGAAGACCACAGGACACGCCATTAACATCCTTCCTGAAGCAACTTTAATACACAGTACAATGCCCAGGCAAAGTAAAAAAATACTTGGAACACATCTGGGAACAAACATTTATTATTTGTCACTTACTATGACATGTCCAACTTGCAAAATACAAGAAAGAATTTCAATTTCGTATAATTTAAGAGAAGGAAAAAAAAGCTAATGGTAAACCACTGAAATTTGTACAAATACGAATATAATGCTAGTGGTCAAAGCTATATAAAAGTTAAATAAGTAGAAATACACAAATGGTTGTTCCATAGATCTGAATAAATACATAGATAATGCAAGACGGCATTCCATTTCTTGTGGATAACCGAGTATTGTGTTTAGTTGAGAGTTTTAAGGGAGCTTTTGCAATGAAGTCATTATTGCCCACTGGCCCTGATTTTTTTTACCAGTCATTATTTATAGAATATCCCTATTGAAAGGTGTTTGGAATATTACTTTGGCATCTATTTGCACAATGTCACCATCAGAAGTGACGTTAAATATGTATATGTTACTTTAATAAATTTTAGTGTTTTAGTAAGATAAAATTGTGCCTTTTGGCACATATCACTGCTTAGTTCTCTTGGTATATGTTCTTCTAGCTGATGCAATGTATGAGATAGGAGACTATTTACAGCTGTGTGGGGTGGAGTTTCATGCCTGACAGAATTATGTGAGAGTAGTAAATTTACGCTTTACCTCTGACTACACCTAATTTTCACTCTATTGTGATAACAACAACAACAACAACAAAAATTTCAATATCACATCACATATGACTAATTTTGCTCAGATTTAATAAAATTATGAATATATAAATATTTATATAAATAATATGGAGCTATACTGTATGGGATAATCATTTTGTCATACTCAAAATTTGTGCTTTTTAATAGACACCTATTGCATCCATTTCAAAGAAAATGAATGAATTTAGAGACAAAATATTATAGGTAGATATACTGCTTCTCTATAAATGTAGTTTTTATAGACTGACAATAGAACGTGGCTTATTTCCTGTGAGTCACTAGTTCAAATCATGCTGAGAGTCATAATTGAGAAGAGCTGATACCACCGAATTGTTGTTCAATCACCTGTGTGAAAGGATTTAAGAGTTCAGTACATTTTTAATGAACTGATGTTAACATCACATAAACTATAATCTTAAATGGTCCTAATTGAGTCTATTGTAGCACACTTCAGCTTCAAGCACAACTATCTCCCTACCATTGTTCCTTCCTCAGTAGATTTTCAAACGTGCCTAGAGAGTGCTACATAATATCAAAGAAAATTTGAATTTTAATATCTAATTAACATCTAAAATGCATTTCTACTTATATAGGGAAGACCATGCTACTGATTTTATTTATTAGAGTGTTTGTTCTCCCATGTGAACTTAACTCTTGACGGAAAGGCAATAATGCCAATATCTTCCATTTCTGTTTCAATATTCACTTAATTCATTATGTGCTCATGCATGTGTGCTCAGTCGTGTCCTACTTCTTGTGGTGTGATGGACTGTAATCTCCCAGGCTCCTCTGTCCATGGGATTATCTAGGCAAGAACATTAGAGTGGGTTGCCATTTCCTTCTCCAGGAGCATATTAAGTGAATCCTTTTGTAATAAACACAGTACTAAGGACAGTGACCAGCTGCACACAATACATAATTGTCAAATATTGCTTTTAAAGTGACAGGCTGCTAAAATTTCCATAGTTTGAGTAATTAAAGTATCTTTGGTGTACCTCTAGATGACTACCTCTTAGTGATAGCTCAGACAAGTAAAAAGAAGTCAAAACACAAGAGAAAGACAATGGAACAATTTGATTGATTCTGCAACCTTCATAAAGCATTTTGGGAAGACATGCATAAGCTATTATAAAACATTTGTTTCATAGATGAAGGAAAAAGGAAAATTAATATCTGTGATATTCTTATAAACATAATATTGCTTTAATTACTATAATTTTTTTCATAGGAAATGTCCAAGTCCGCAACATCAGCTGTATCTAAATGCAGCAGTTCTCATAGTAAAGTCATTAGAGCTGGTATTTATTGAGCACCTACTTGTATAGAGACTAGTAGTATAATTACATTGAAAATAAAAAGGAAAATATTTTTTAAACTATTTCGAATACAACATATTAAATTCTATCTGATACATACTATGCTGTAATATTTCTTTACCATTTTATAAGTGAGAATAAGATATAAATCTAGTGTAATTTATTTGCACTAAGACCCTGTAAATTAGAGTAATATAATGTTTAAACTACTGCAGCTTATGGAAATATTTCCTAATTAATTTGACTCAAAGATGTTTAAGTCTTAATTGGCAAAATTGTGCACAATTTATCAGTCTAATGGGAGGTAGGGGTGGTGATGCATATGGACTAAGAATTGCAACATGGATATTATAGTAGGAAGCAAATTGATCAAGCAAATCAATCTTTAACTTATCATCATAATGATTGATGCAAGTGAAATAATGTTTGGCTTATCAAGGTAGATAAAAGGAAAATGTTTGAATAAATTTTAAAATGAAGGAAAATTAGGATAATTTCTGCATTAAGAAACAGGAGTTATAGGTGTCATGAAAGACTACAGTAATTATTCCGTTTTTAACCAAGAGCACCAGATGAGGAGTCAGAACCAGACCTCCTACCTGGGAGTGCTTGCCCTGTAGAGCCTGGTCCTGGGCAATGGCACCATTTGTTTGAAGGAGTTCTTGGCCTTGTAAAATGGATGGAGCAGTACCTTCAGCAGTGGATGTTGTAAGGTTCAAATAGATAAAATAAAAAGTGTTCTTGTTATATAAAACATGACACATGGTAGGTACTCAATAAAAGGTAGCTGTGAAAGTGAAAGTCGCTGTCGTGTCTGACTTTTTGCGACCCTATGGACTGTCCATGTAATTCTCCAGGCCAGAATACTAGAATTGGTAGCCTTTCCCTTCTCCAGGAGATCTTCCCAACCCAGGGATCGAACCCAAGTCTTCCACATTGCAGGTGGATTCTTTACCAGCTGAGCCACAAGGGAAGCCCCAGTTCTTGAAATTCATATCTACACAATCTCTTTTAATCTCTGGGGCATCAATGTTTAGCAATTATAGAGATGTAATACTTTCACCCCAGCAAAAGTGTTGTTCTTTGGGAAGAGAACTGCAGTCTTGGCACGCCTCACATTGTGCCTGTAGGTATGTTAGCCCAGAATCTCTTTGAGGGGAAGCTGCTCTGTGATAAGAGTGAGGGATGAAGATCAACAGTTTAGAACACAGGGTTTTTTTTGCAGAGAAAGTGAAGGTTTTCCCACTGTTCTTTCAAGAAACCTGTAATTGTTTGTATATTTAAAGAAAGAAATAAAGAACTTTTTACTTGTAGCCTCTGGGAATTTTGATTTTGGGTTATCGCCATGGAAATGTGCCCCAATTTGGGTTATAAATATAGTCAAACCCTGCCTGACTGAATTGGGACACACATGCTATTATGAGACTACTTTAGACTTTCCAAAGCCTGGGCACTTATATTTTGCTTTCCTGAATCTATTTCTTACAATTTCCATTTTCTCTCATGGGAAACATTATTATTATTTTTGCTAAGTCTGGTTGATGGTTTGAGTGTCACATTTATGTATCTAATTTATCACTGACAAAGTTAGCTCCAGGTCCCAGGCTGGCCAGGGAAAAAGTAAGATGAGAACAATAACTACTAAGGCTGATCATTGTTATTTTATCTCTGGACTGCTGGTATGGATTCTGACCACATTAAGCTTCCATCAGAGACCCTGTACTCTATGCCAGAATAAAGGGCCATCCATACAAATACAGAAATGTCCAGGATCTTGCAAGTTGGAAGGTATCACACTGATTAGATTTGAGAAACATCACCAAGTACTTTTACAATACTTTTTCTTATAGGATAGTGTGAAGGAGAGCAGAAATTTAAGATGCCCTGAGAAGATATACATGTTTCTGTGCTGGGCACTGTTTTTTAAGATTCACTGAGAGAATGAGTCACCTAAGAATACCAATCATTGCTTTAATGCTTCTCTTACTGGTACAGGATATTATTCACCAATGAATGACTCACATTCAAGCCTACAATCCCAGTCCCATTAATTTAGAGATTTTCATGCACAAAGATTTGCTACTAAGGTACTTTGTGCCTTTGTATAACATAGAAAAACAGTAGAAAATGGTGAAATGTCTAGTAAGTAACTTAATTATATGATAGCATACAACTGAAACATTCACAATACTTAAAATTCTGTTAAGGTTGGCTTAAAACTCAACATTCAGAAAACTAAGATCATGGCATTCGGTCCCATACTTCATGGCAAATAGATGGGGAAATAATGGAAACAATGAGAGCGTTTGTTTTTTGGGTGGGGAGGGCTCCAAAATCATTGCAGATGGTGACTGCAGCCATGATTAAAAGATGCTTGCTCCTTGGAAGAAAGTTATAACCAACCTAGACAGCATATTAAAAAGTGGAGACATTGCTAACAAAAGCCCAGTCCATCTAGTCAAAGCCATGGTTTTTCCAGTAATCTTGTATGGATTTGAGAGTTGGACTATAAAGAAAGCTGAGCACTGAAGAATTGATACTTTTGAACTGTGATGTTGGAGAAGACTCTTGAGAGTTCCTTGGACTGCAAGGAAATCAAACCAGTCCATCCTAAAGGAAATCAGTCCTGAATATTCATTGGAAGGACTGATGTTGAAGCTGAAACTTCAATAATTTGGCCAACTGATGCAAATAACTGACTCATTTGAAAAGATCCTGATGCTGGGAAACATGGAAGGCAGAAGGAGAAGAGGACAACAGAGGATGAGATTGTTGGATGGCATCACCAGCTCCGGAGTTGTGATGGACAAGGAAGCCTGGTGTGCTGCAGTCCACAGGGTCGCAAAGAGTCAGACATGACTGAGTGACTGAACTGAACTGATAATCTATTGTTAAGTGTAAAAATCAGTTTAGCAAAAATTTTACTGAGTTGAATTGATTTTTTTTAAGTGCCTTGGGCTTCCCTGGTGGCTCAGTAGGGATCCACCTGAAATATAAGAGACCTCCTACAACACAGGAGACCCAGGTTCAGTCCATGTGTTGGGAAGATCTCCTGGAGAAGGGAATGGCAATCCACTCCAGTATTCTTGCCTGGGAAATCCCATGGACAAAAAAGCCTGTGGTCTACAGTCTGTGGGGTTGCAAAAGTCAGACACAACTTAGCAACTAAACCATCACCTAATGTGTGAATGTGTAAACTAATATATGATTGCATACATTAAGTATTTAAATTGGTATTGTTTGGTTATAGAGTTATGATATTTAAAATTTTTATTATTTTGACTATACTAAAGTTATCACATGTTCAGTTCAGTTCATTTGCTCAGTCGTGTCCACTTCGTTGCTACCCAATGGACAGCAGCATGCCAGGCTTCCCTGTCCATCACCAACTCCTGGGGCTTGCTCAAACTCATATCCATTGAGTTGGTGATGCCATCCAACAATCTCATTCTCTGTTGTCCCCTTCTCCTCCTGCCTTCAATCTTTCCCAGCATCAGGGTCTTTTCCAATGAGTCAGTTCTTTGCATCAGGTGGCCAAAGTATTGGAGCTTCATACATCATATTTATTAATTATATTATATTCATAGTATCATACATTATATTTACAATATTAGAACATATGCTATTTTTAAGTATTTTTCCTCACCACTTATAGCAAAATAGAACTTAGTCCAAGAGAAAGGGAACATCTGATAGACAGTAGTTTGGCTTTCTCTTCATCTCAAATATCAAACAAATCTTCTATCACTGTGCAGCTACCCTAACTTCCATTTTTAGCTATTTTACCTAATTTTTAATCATTTCAATTAAAGATCCTTTCCTTTTCCTCAAATCACAAGATAATGTGAATATAGACTAAGCCAACTATTATAAGACAAATAAGTAAATTTACTAGTTAATGGGTGACATTTAAAATAATTATATTTTTGAAAATTATAAATTATTTGGAAGTATAGAAAAGTGCCCTAGGATTATTTAAATATGGTTAAATCCATATTTAGAAAGAAAATTTTTAAAATACCTTTACAAATAAATATTCCTTATTTTGATTTAGTTCTTTTAATCACATTAAAAAAATAAAATATCATATATATGTATAAAATCTCTAAGTAGTACACACACACATATAAGCGTACAAACAAATCAGCCAGAAATTACTTATGATAAAGGAAAAAACAAAGTGTTAAATTTCCATATATAAACCTGTTTTTGCTTTATTGCAGCATTAAATCCAATGAATATAGCCTTTTTTATTTATTTTTTGTTTTTTTTTGTTTGTTTTAATTTTATTTTATTTTTAAACTTTACAAAATTGTATTAGTTTTGCCAAATATCAAAATGAATCTGCCACAGGTATACATGTATTCCCCATCCTGAACCCTCCTCCTTCCTCCCTCCCCATACCATCCCTCTGGGTCATCCCAGTGCACTAGCCCCAAGCATCCAGTATCGTGCATCGAACCTAGACTGGCAACTCGTTTCATACATGATATTTTACATGTTTTTATTTTCATATATATTTTGTCTCAAGTAGCAAAGAAAATTATACCAAAAATGGTTAAAAAACTCTGGAGACTGTAAACTACATTTGAATTCAAATATTTCTTATAAACACTAGTTAGAAACATTTTGTACTTTAATATTTTTAAGAGAAGACATTTCCATTTAAAATTTAAAAGTAATAGTTAAGAGTATAGTCTTAGGTTGCAAGCTATGGAAAGAGGAATTTTTAAATGACAAAATAACACACGTTCAGCTAAAACCACTGATTCAATTCAATAGCAAGTTCCTCAATAGCTTCTTGCCATCTAAAATCAATGAGTACTCTTCCTCTTAATAAAATCCTGAATCAAGTAAAACTCATAGAGGTTTAGAGGGTAAATTAAATGCAACCCAGAAAGCAATTTGTGGTTACAGTTTAATTTGCTATTACTCAACACTCGCAGGCTTGACTAGAAACTAATATTACTATATATATGTTCTTCCTCATTCATGTTTGAGCACTATCATCAAGAAACTAAGACTCTAAGAAACAGTTTTGCAGGGCAAAATTAATACAGAACTTTTCAACTGGTGATAAATGAAATAATTCTGAGTACAGAATTAGTTTATAATGAGTCATTTTATTATTTGTTACTGGTAAATTGAGTTAATCTCTTATCTTTTTGATTGGAAATACTTATGCTAAAAAGGTTCTACTATTGCAGAATTTGTGTACTTTTTTAAAGCTGGAAATCATCTAGGGATTTTCTAGTCTCTTTGAATTTGTTACATTTATTTCAAATGAGTAAGTAAGGTAAAGGGATTTGTCTCTGTAGGTTTCAATAGGAACTTATGTAGGTTTCACTTTCTGATTTCCAACAAAAAGGACTATTCATTTACCCCTTCATAAATAATTTTTGAAAACCTATTTGTATAATTCATTAAAGAAACCTCAAGTAAAACTGAAAGTAGGGTGGGCCTGTAGGAGGAGCTGTCACATTCATAGTCAATTACTCCAAAGTGACCGCTGTTGACATCTCCCACTAGAAGTTGTCTCCTACTTTACTATCTGGGGAAGTTGAAAACTTCTCTGGCTCCTGAATAGCCTAGCCAATCAGAGAGGTTAGCAGCCCAACCAATGAGAACCTTCATACCTTGGATTCACAGCTTCTTCCAATAGACTCTAATTATTACAGTTCCTCCCAATTCTGCCCTTTTCCTGAAACACAGCTCCCTTTCCTTGTTCTCTGGATTTGCCTATGAGCCGCCATAGTTCGCATAACTTGAATCGTAATTCTCATGGCTATGTCTGTATAAACTCACTTAAGCTGGTAGAATAGCTGTTTATTATCCTATTGAAGTTCAGGTACTATCTGCTAGACGCCATCCTATTAATACCTGCTAAGAATATGATAGTGAACAAGACAATAACTGTATCACACAGTTTTCTAAAAAGTAGAATTTTATTAAGTTACTCCTTAATAGTTCTGAGCAGTCTTTCAACCAGCACCTGTGTCACCTATTTTATAATTTGATTCCATTCGTATCTTGCAAACTATGCAGGCTTAAGCAAGGTCACTGCATGAATAGATGTTCACTATATTCACTATACTTTTTTCTCCCTAGGTTATCCCATCTTTGTCCATCCTTCAAAGATGCTTTTCTGTGGGGAAAGTTCTCTGTCTCCCAAGCAAGAAGTTTGCAGGGAGTACTGCCCTGTTTTAAAAGTAGCAAAATGAAACATGGTAACAATGAACTAGCTGTCAGTATTTCCTTCTTTCCTTTTTAATGTTTACATTTCAGAATATTTGGACACAAATAAGAAGGCTAAGTTTATGCTGGAGAAAGATGTATTTGTATAATAACTTCACTGACCTAGGTGATTGGATGTAAAGTTATCAGCATCTTTAAAATAAAATGTTTGATTCCTAATGTTATCTATGCTATAAAACAAGACTAGGGTGCAGATGATACCTGTCCATATAAAGTTGAATAGCATTTTCAGGGGAAATGGGGAATGCTCATCTATATTCATCGTCCTGTTAACCAGTTTGATACCTGCTGCTAAGCGACTGCTTCATTTCAGGACAGAGTTGTGGGCTTTTGTTCTAATTTCAGTACTCAACTGCATGATAGTGTAGGAAGCTTGTTTCAGGTTCTATGTGTGTGGGGAAACTCGTAGTAACTTAAACTTAGCCTGTTTCAAACTTAGCCATGTTTGTAAATGTCTTACTGTTAAATGACTTCCTTAAATTAAAAACTTAGGCTTTTTGTACTTTGTAAGTAAAAGTGTTTTGAATACCTCATAAGACTTCATATGGCTGGAAGACATGTGTAATGATGCATGATGACATTTTTAATATAATTTTATTTTTATTTCCTTTTGATCTCAGTATGATCTGTGAGAAAGTTAGGTAGCATCTCTCTTCACATTCAAGAACAACTGATAGCTTTAAAGAACTTGAGAGAAAACTACTGTTTATACTGTTTTGGGGTATAACTTTGGTGCTTGAATTTAAATATCAGAACCAAACATAAGAAAGGCATTTCCTCCCTTAATAATTTCCCCCTGTACAACATCAGAGAAAGAGGAAAAGGTTAGAATCAACTTTCCTCCTTGGTTTGGTGGCATCACCCTATTGGTTTGGTGGCATTACCCTAAGTCTTAAATTCCCTCCAGGGTCCAAAGCAAGCAGAGAAGATTAAGAATTGTTGGCATTGTTGGTTATTTTGCTCCTCATATCTTATTTTGTTCTTACTATCAGAAACACCCTCAACCTATTTCTTACAGTTCAGTTGCCCAGTAGGAATGCAGTGCTTTATCTGAGCATACAAAATATAAAATGACTAGAGTAAACAGGAGCAACTGCTCCTTAATCTACAAGCAGAATTCTTGCATCTATAAATTATATGTACAGAAATAGAAAAGAAACAACTCAGCAAGAGGCCTTTCCAATTTAGTCTTCTAGTATAAACAAATCCATGTGACGCAGGCAGTTACCCTTATCATATTTATGGAATCTGCATACATGATAGTCATAGCACTTTAATTAGAAACTCCACTAAGTTATCACTGTGGTTAAGTAATATTACAGAACTCACTGATATAGTATGTGGTCTTTTACCATAAGTGAGCCTTCTTTGGATAACAAAAAATCATTAAAAGCTATGTATCAGATCTGTCAGTGTAGTTAATATAAATAGTAGAATTTGGTGTTTAGCTTTCAGGAATTTTTCTCAGGTAATTTTAACAGAAGTAACAAAAAGAGGTAATGAGCATCTCCCTAGCATTCCCTTCTATTAGTAGTTCTTAATACAAAATAAAAGTTATAAAGTAAAAAATAGGCTGTATTTTCTTCAAAAATGTTGTATTTTTCAAAAGGCATTCCATAAATGTATATTATATTATATTTATTATTAGACTTCCCTGGTAGCTCAGACAGTAAAGAATCTGCCTGCAGTGCAGGAGACCTAGGTTCAATCACTGGGTCGGGAAGATCCCCTGGAGAAGGAAATGGCAACACACTCCAATATTCTTACCTAGAAAATTTCAGGTAAGTTAATTCTGGAGGAGCCTGACCATCTACAGTTCAAGGAGTCCCAAAAAGTTGGACACAACTGAGTGATTAACACTCATTCACACTCACATTATATTATATAACTTCAGACAGTGGGTACTTGACTCATGAAAGTTTGAACATGCACACAGACACTTTAAACTTCCCTTGTGTATTGCTGAACAAGCACACACAAGATCGTAATTGCCCAGTAAGAGTGAAAGCTGGTAATCCCAAGGCTTTACAGGATAGATTATGTTATTTCAAGTCAAAGAAAAATATGCAGATAGAGAGGTAGAGGCAGCAAGAAACAACCTATAAAATTTCTCCAGGAAATACTATTACTGTACAATGAGGTTTTTTGAAAGTCTTTCTGAGGTTTACTAATGTGCACCTAAAAAGTGGTATGACCTGTCTTGATGGTCCTTGTGTCAAACTCTGCAGTTTCATTTTATTTATTTAGCTTTTTGTGTAACATTCATAGTATAAAGAAAAGTATTAAAACTCCTTAGAAGCAGTCAAGAGATAAGAAGTTATTTGAACTAGTGCTGGCACGTATGACGGGTATCTGTCCCTGGAAATACATGGATTACAAATCATTCTGAGCCATCAGTCTATCTTCTGTGGAAGGAAAAAAGCAAAACAAAAATGGTGATGGAAATGATATTTTTAGCCTCTTTCTAGTCTATGATTCATGTGATTCATATATGGAAAGTATCTTATAACTATTAATTAGTATGTGAATTCGCTCAGTCGTATCCGACTTTTTGTGACCCCATAGACTGTAGCCTACCAGGCTCCTCTGTCCATGGGATTTTCCAGGCAATAGTACTGGAGTGGATTGCCATTTGCTTCTCCAGGAGATCTTCCCAACCCAGGGCTTGAACCCTGGTCTCCTGCATTGTAGACAGACGCTTTACCTTCTGAGCCACCAGGGAAGTCCTTAATTAATATAGGAGCCACCAAAAGCATCACTCATGATAGAGAACTCAATCCTCATAGGCAGGTTAATTGGGGGACAAATCTGCATAGGGAAGGTAGATAGGGGGACAAAGTCTGCTGAACCTAAGTATAGGTCCAAGTTACACTTTGAGGACATAGAAATGTGTATGCACAGGCACAGAACGTGACCCTGATATTGACGAACTATTGAATTCTTTTTCTAGGTTCTTCTATAAACTTGACCCAACTTGAGAAATGTTTTACCAGAATGGGAAAGGCTGAAGCTGAGCAGATAGGGAAGAAGCTATCTTTGGTCACAAAAAGCACACAAAAGAGAAACAGGAATCCCTGGAATTTCATCTGAAACTTTGGACCCAGTAAATCATCTCACAGGCAGTTGTTTGATAGGATGATTATTGATATAGGATGATTAGCTATCCTCTAAAAAACAATGTCTGTATTAGCTATCAAATTTGAATTGATTACTAGGAACTTCATTTATCCTTTGTAATTGTATGGTGTTACATGCATATTCTAATAGAAAAGCATTTTCTTATCTTGTCTTCCTTTAGTTCTCTCAAAGCACATCAATGAAAATATGTTTGCAATTGAAAATGTTTGATTAGGAATGTGTGAAACAAGTCATACTTCTTTTTCTCAGAGTAAGTTAGGAAGAAAATGAGGAGACTTTAAAAATATATCTACAGCATATACATAAACTGTATATGTATATTTATATATAGATGACACAAAACTTATGCACAAATTCCAACAGAGGCTGACACACTGCATGTGTCTTAGCATGTGAAATTTTCCTATTCTTATACAAGGAAATTGTCACATATATCCAAGATCTTTGTCATATTTATCAATGTTGAAAATGAAATATAAATTTTATTAATTGAATCTTAGAAAACCTGAATTAATTTAGACATGTCTGATATAACAAGTTGCATTCCAAAAAGAGTTTCTTCTGTCTTATATTTCATGCCATATATACAGCTTTAACCAGTGATGAAAATTAATTGAATAGCAATGATATTTCATTGAGTGTAGAATTCACCATATAAAACTGTGATTATAAGATAAAAAAACATATTTTAGATAAGCAGAAATTGTATAAAACATTTATTTACTTATTTTATGGAGGAGGTATTTCATAATCTAAATAGTAATGCCACTGTATTTTTACATTTGGAGTTTGTGCTTCTTGAATTCAGACAATTATATTGCAGAGTCTCAAGGTACCAGTTGTTTGCCTTTTATGATCTGACTTTACTTTTTGAAACAACTGAAAGCTATCTGTAATGATGAACAGTAGCATTTTACAAAAAAGGAGAGAGACAAAATAACACAGCAAAAAAAAAAAAAAACAGCACATTTTCTTCAGTGGCTTCAGTTCAGTTGCTCAGTTGTGTCCGACTCTGCGACCCCATGGACTGCAGCACGCCAGGCCTCCCTGTCCATCGCCAACTCCTGGAGTTTACTCAAACTCATGTCCGTTGAGTCGGTGATGCCTTCAGTGGCTTAGAAATTAGCTTTTAAGACAATTACAAAGGGGGACTTCCAAAATATTTTGAGACATGATGATATTCAGTGAAGGAGCAGAATAGAGTCAATTTGAAGGACAGCACTCTAAGTGGGCTTCCATGGTGGCTTGAGTTTGATCCCTGAGTCAGAAAGATCCCCTGGAGAAGGGAATGGCAACCCATTCCAGTGTTTTTGCCTGGAGAATTCCATGGACAGAGGAGCCTGGTGGCAGGCTGTGTAGTTCATGGGGTCACAAAGAATCAGTATGAGCAACTAACACACACTTTTCTAAGTACATGATTCAAGTTATTAGCTAAAAGCCATTCTTGGCTTTATTCTTGGCTTATATGCAGGAATGTTCTTTTTGGATCTAAATTTAGAAAGAATAGTGCTGGTAGTCTGGTATGAGAGAACGAGATGAATGGTTATGGTCTTAAAAAGCAGTTTTGAATGACAGAAATCTGAGGAAAACCTGATGAAGCAAGCTTGCTACCCATGCACTGAGCAGTAACATTTGGATATGTAAATCATATCAAACTATTTTTTGAGAGTATTAATAAGCATTATTCATTAGAGTGTAAGACAGTAATGTCCTGATAAACTGGAGGAAAATGTTTTAATTTTCTTTGCTTTGAAAAAATATAATATGTAACTACCTACTCTACTCTGCCAGAATCAGAGCCCTTATAAAGATCTTAAGAAAACAGAGAAACTAACCCAGTTGGAACAAACATGAGTAAGACTTTATATCTCTTTTCTCCTGGGTAGAGTGGCCTTTGTTCTGAACATTCAAAGTAGCTGGACTTCATTTTTTTCTAAAATCTACCTATTATTGCAGACAGTCACTGTGACTTTGAGCCTGATATTTGAAACAAAAATTGCTCCCACATCTCAGTGATAATCACTACTTGCCTTGTGGCTCTTAGTTTATCCTTTGAAAACATTACCGAGTCACCAATCTCTGTTATTTGTGCCCTGGGGATTATTCGCTTTTCTGAATACAAATACAAAATTCAAAGAGCTGTCAAAAACTTCTGTATGTCAAAAGTTTCTGTAGATTTAGGTAGCATCTATATAATAATGAGCTATATTCAGAACAATGTAGTGATCTTCAAAGAGCAAAACACTCCAATATTGTGTTTCAAATGTGGACACAGCATTCCAGAAGGTAAAAGCTCAAAAACATTAACAGTATTTTTGGAAGATAAGAAAGTGACACTTAAAATCACCTGACACTAAGACCCAGCATGTGTACCCAGAAATTCCTTCTGTTTTTGTCTGGGACAGAGACTGAAAGATGGTCTCAGGATGAAACATTTATAAAATTTTCCATACCAGAGGTAACTTATTATATGACACAATTTGGCCTATGAATTAAAGAACAGTAAGGCACCCTGCAGTTTGAGAAAGAAATAATTAATTTTCTAAAGTTTATATTTAGGATCTCAATAGTCAAAAATATATTGTCCTATGTACACAAAGTTAAAAATGATTGGCAAATTGCTAGTCTGGAATAAATTATTTTCAGTGAAATTATTCTTGTGAACAAATGCTAAAATTATACTTACCTAAATGAAATGGGAGAATGCAATTAAACATTTGAAAGAAAACTTGCTCTATCTTGAAGATGTAAAAAGATTAGAAGGCTAAGAGCTGACACTAATGTAAAATGCAGGCTTCAGTTAATAATAATGTATCAATATTATTTATTGTAAGATGTATCAAAGTGTTAATAGGCGAACCTATTCAGGAGAAGAGTATATATGGAAAGTTTATAATTTGTGCATAATTTTTGTGGAAACCTAAAACTGCTTTTAAAAATAAAGTCTATTCTTTTAAAAATACAAGGATTAAACAAGAAAGATAGGAGGAAAAGACTACTAGTGAAAGTGAAGAGAATTCAGGCTATTTTCATGGAATTTAAAAGATGATGGTGCTGTTTTGCATTATATTAATTTTACTTCTATAGAGTTTAGTGTGTGTGTGTGTGTGTGTGAGATATGGATACTTATGTATTACCACTATTGTATTTAGCCTGAGTGATCCTTTTTAAGTCATAAATAAAGATTCTATACTTATATAATTATATGCATTTCAAAAAAGAATATTTTTGTATGTGTAATTTTGTGATTTTTGCCACAATTATCCTTGGTTCCTTTTTAAAATTTTTGAAATAGTATAAACTTTAATAGTTTCTCCAATAAGTAGACACTTTAATTTATATTTTACAATGATATAAGCCAATTTTGACACTTTAGGGACATATTTCAGATAGTCAACTTCATGAAGATGAAATGAAATGTTCTTCATATCACAAAATAATTCTGATCTAGTTTATGTCTTAACCTGACAGATGGAAGAAGATAGATGATGGTACTTTGGGAATTAAGGAATTACTTTCCTGGAATAGATCATAGAGCTTAATGTCTATAGAAAGCATCTTATCTTAGGTTTCACAGACTGACAAAGCACAAGGAGAATGTGGTTCAGATATCTTGTTTGATCACTAACTTTTCAGAGACATGAAAATCTAGATTTTCATTGAAACAGCAGTGTGGATGATAACTGATCAAACCAATTTTAGTTCCTGGGAAACTCTGACAGAAAAAAGCTCTTTTTCATGAAGGGCACCATCATTTGACTCTCAAACAAATATAATCTCTCCTTATGTTTGTAGAGCAATATTGTTAGAACTATAATAGTGAAGGAAGAAGTTAAAAATTAACAGCTTGAGACTTAAATCTATTTTAGTAATATATGTTGAAAAATCTTACAAAGTATTCTGTTCACTAAATTCATTATGAAGTTTCAAATTATATTCAAGAGATGTATACATTAACAAGATAGATTTAAAGGACAATTATAAAAAATTTTGAGCCCCCATAAAATTGACTTATCTGAAATTACACCATCAAAGAACTTGAAAATATGGAGAATGCATGCTGTTATAGAATGGTATAAGCTTCAAAAAATTCCCTAGCACTCTATATTCAGCCATGTAACAAAAACTGTTAACCACTCACTTTCTATTATATACTCTTAAATACTGATGGTACTTTTTCAGTCAAGAATGGCACAATCTCTCCACTCATAAGACTTACAATCTAATAAATGAAATAGATGAGTAAATTATTACAAATGTGTTAGGTATTGTGAAAAATAAATTCAGGGTATAAAAAACATATATAATAGAAGGATCCAACTCAACCAGAGAAGACTTTTAGTAAGGGCTATGGCAGCCCATGCATGGCTACTTGGCAGACCCTAGACGGCTATGAATCACAATCCCACTAGCTTATAATTCCAGGCAAAATTTTGAATTAATAACTCCAGAAGTAGACTCTTGTCTACTTTTTTTTTTTTTTTTTTTTTTTAAATTTGGCTGCATAGGGTCTTGGTTTCAGTACACAGGGAACTTTGTTGTGGCATGTAGGATCAAGTTCCTTCACCAGGGATCAAATCCAGGCCCTCTGCATTAGAAGCATGGAGTCTTAACCACTGGACCAGCAGGGAATTCCCATTGTCCACATTTTTTTTTTCTTTGCTTTCCCATGTAGAACTCAAACTCTATATCCCCTAAATAAATATATCATTAAAAGTTTTAGATGCTACTGAAGCAGATTTACCAATGCTTCTGAAGATATCTTGATTCTTACTGGTTCCACTGAAATACATGAACATAAGCATGAGTGTGGTGATGTTTACATTTTCAGGATTTAATCATTAGGTCTCAGTAATTCTGGGTACTTAATAATGGTATTTTGATACACTATTTGTTTCAGAATTCCTTTAAATATCTGTTCTTTTCAGATTACTATCAGAAATTGTGATACAAAATCATACATTAAGAAAATTATGACAAATCAGAACTAAAACTAGAAATCCCTCAACGTCAGGAACCATATTTTATGCGACTTGATATCTTTAGCATCTGTGATAGTCCTAAGCATCTGACAGGCATCCGAAATATGCATTGCATGAAAATATATAACAACCTGCTGCTGCTGCTGCTAAGTCGCTTCAGTCGTATCCAACTCTGTGCGACCCCATAGATGGCAGCCCACCAAGCTCCCCGTGCCTGGGATTCTCCAGGCAAGAACACTGGAGTGGGTTGCCATTTCCTTCTCCAATGCATGAAAGTGAAAAGTGAAAGTGAAGTCGCTCAGTCGTGTCCGACTCCTAGCGACCCCATGGACTGCAGCCTACCAGGCCCCTCTGTCCATGGGATTTTCCAGGCAAGAGTACTGGAGTGGGTTGCCATTGCCTTCTCCTATAACAACCTATATAATCACAAAACCTTCTTTTCTTTAATGACAGTGTCAAAATAAAAGAACTGGCTTGATTGAGTGTTCGTTTAAACATGAAAAAAAAATACTTATTCGTTTATAAAATAATACTAAAAATGTACCTGAATTGACAGATAAAAAAAATGATAAGCAGATAAACTCAGCATTTTTATAACTAAAAAAGCATACGTCAATGGAAGTGAAATGGACTCTATGGAACTATTGATTGTTTCAGTGGATTTTTCAACCATTTTCATTCTTAAGGCCATTCAACAAGTTTCATCCTTGCCTCTGTAGTCTTTCTTTAGGAACTACAAAGGTCTCTGCCATGGATGACTTCTCTCTTATGAAAGAAAATAGACTCATAATTAGTCAAAACCAGTAGTTAAGCCCCCCACCGACAAGTGATCAGACTCCTGATCACAGGTTAAAAATATCCTAAGGCAGCAAATAGCTATACAGAATGAAAAACAGGAAAGAGGTAAGGTCTTCAAGTGTTTCTTTGCATATGTAGAAAATATCTGAATAGATATTCTAGATCATAGAATTCTAAAACTTTAAGAATCTTTTCAGTGTTATGAAATGCCACAATAAGGCTTTATTAGCCAAAATATGCCTCCCATACAACATTCTTAATGTTTTTTCTCTTTTTATAAGAACAATCACTCAAAAATATTTAGTTTAAGTGTTTTAAATATTATAATACATTTTAAAATATAAGCCATTCTGACTATAATGTAATTTACATAATACATAAGGATATAGATTTGTGATAAACATTAAGGTACATAATGCTCAAAAGCAATATAAAATTCCTTAAGTAATTGCTTTAAGATTATTTATTATGAAACTTCTTTCTTTGATTAATAGTTCTTTGCCACATAAATTTTGACACAGAAGAAATGATGACTTTTGCTGGAATCAAAATTATCCTAACATATTTACTCCTAATAGTGTTTAATTTCATATTGCAATGATTAATCAGAGTGGATGACTTTATTCTCTGCCATTTTAGCTACAAGAAATGATCTCTTCTGTTTTTATCCTATTATAAGGATCATTACAAAAGTGGGAAACAATTAACACCGGGTTTAATGCCTGAGTGCTACAGAGCCGAAGTAATTGCACTCAAGGTCTGCTAACTTTTTAATCAGGCATTTGGTTGCAAGCTGCTTGCAATTGATTCTGAGAGAACAAATGCTACCTAAGGAGGAAAGCAGGTGTGCCAGAAAGCAGGCATATTGGCAAAACAAATGAAAGATTTTAAAAGGGGGAAAAAAAAAGTAGGAAAACCAAAGCAAATGCTTGTCATCAGGCCACTTATTTGACTCAGCCTGTTATTGAAAAACTACAGTTGTGAGCACAAGCATTACGGAGGAAGCCCTACTGACCTACAGCTTTCAAAATATAATACTAATGCTTAGCAATGAAGGCTCAGTCCATCCCAAGTATAGAGAATTTAGTTAATTAAGAGAAAAAGCTTGAAATTTCCATATTCACAAGACTTTAAGACACCATCAGAGGTTCCTGGAATTACATCCTAATTAGAAAAGTTCCCTCTTGTTTGCGTTAAGGCTGCTCTTTGAAAAACAAATTTGGTTAGGTACTTTGTTCTCTCTTAAAAAAAAAATCAGTTTTTCTCTGAAAGCTATTGATACTTTCTGTTTCTTTTCTTTAATGTCATTCACCTACTGTGAAAGTGACTCCTTTTAGGCAAAGTGCACACATTTCAAAGTGTGTGCATCTGTTAGGAGTACTGACATTTGGGGTATTTAAAAGATCCGTTCCTCTATAGTCCCTTGAAAGGGTTAATGAAAAGTGAAAGTGAAAGTGTTAGTCACTCAGTCGTGTCCAACTCTTAGGATCCCAGAGGCAGCCCACCAGGCACCTCTGTCCATGGGATTTTCCAGGCAAGAATGCTGAAGTCGGTTGCCATTCCCTTCTCCAGGGTATCTTAACTCATTTAATACTACTGTAAAAGTGCTTTCCATTAATAGGACAATAGGCTCATAAGCAGATGAATTCTTATAAAACTCCAAGTTTGAACATTTTTATGATGGTTAGGTACACCAAAGTTCTCCATTTACACAGAGAAAGGAAAACAAATGACAGATTTAGCCATTACCTGGTGAATTCCAGGACAGAGTTATTGTTTTCTTGAATTCCCCAAAGGAAGTAAGAACATTTAAATGTTTAGAATATAAAGGAGAACTACTTCTTGCCCCAGAAGAGCAAGTCAGAGTAGAAATAAGAAAAAGAGACAACAGAAAGGAGTTTTCTAAAGCAAAGTCCTACGTGAGTTTTAATTACTCTTGTGTGCTGGGCCACCAGGCAATCAGCATTAGAATTCGTTAGGATGCCTCAGAACCCAGAATAAAGTACACAGAAATCAGTGGATCTAATGCATGATAGCCATTTACATGAGTTTCTATTCCGGGTCCAAATAAGTTAGGGAAGGCTCAGCTCAGCTTGTGTGGATCATTTTAGCTTCCAGTGAGGTCTGGCTCAGCTTCTCCCACTGTAAGAAGTGGGCACTGAATCACTGCTGCTTCTGTCGTTTCTAGGTGAAGGGCTAATATGAGTAAACAGAAGGCACTTGGCATCAGTCCATCTGAACATAAAGTCCCATAATCATATGGGACTCCCACATGGCCATGATCCCAAGAAACTCAGGAAGGATGCCAAGTAAGAGGAGAACAAAGAGATTGGCAGGCAAAGGAGCCCCTTGGTGGCCCAGATTGACACAAAGATGGCTTTTACCAGATTAAAAACTATGCACTTTCTGACTCCAAATGTGACTTTAAACAAAATCCTCACTCTCTGTGCAGCATTTTATAGCAATTTGAAGTCCATATTGATGTAATTCTTTGGTGTTCAGTAGGCCTGAATGATGTGTATGTGTGTTATTTTGTATAGTACAAATTATGTATATTTTGTATATTACAAAAATAACATCCCATGTATTACTTGTATTATATTCCATGTAATTACATGTGTATTACACTCCAAGAATTTTTGGAAATACATGCCATGATAGTTCTTCCTGCCAGTGGAGCAGAGAAAGGCATCCCAAAACTAGGCACACTTGTGAGTGTGAAGTAGCACTGTTTAGCCACGCATTTCGGGAAACAAACTCACTCAGAAGGACAATGCAGATAGTGGAGTGTAGTTTATTACACCGGTGGGCCCAAGGCAGAGTCTCCTCTTAGCCAAGGACCCTGACTGACTTTTGTCCTTATATATCTGAAATTTACTGCTCAAGCCTACATCCCCAAATTCTTTAAACCTAGCCTTGAAAGTGTTAAAGGGAGAGATAATCAGGTTACAGCCATGATTCATAATCAGAAGGGTCAGCTGGTTATACATTGTAGCCTACACCAAAGGGTGCCATAAAGATTACAAAGGTGATTGACTACATAGCGGATTATTACATTCTTTTTGGCAACGGGAAATCTTGGTATGGAATCTGGGGTTTATCAGTCCAGGAGGCCAGTTTGGCTGTAGGTACATTACCCCATTGCTACCAGGCACATAGCCCAAAGCTCACTAAAAGTGCAAGATAGAGTTTCATTCTTTTTCAAGATAGAGTTGACTCGGCCTGTTCCTTCCCTCCCTCAGCACCACTTATACAGATTACCCTATCTGTTGTGATATTATTAGCATAATGTTAGTCTTACAGTGCCTCCACATCAAAGAATTCTATTAGAGACTCCTTGCCTTTGCTAGACATTGATTCTTTGCATTTTTTTGTGTTGAGTGGCTTGAGTTTCCTGAAGTAACTTAATATGATCAAATTTGTTTGGAGAAATAACATCATTGGATAAATTGGTTGATTGACCAAGTGTCACTCAATGTAATTAGAGATAAAACTTTTCCCACTTAAAAATAATAAATGCAATAAGAAGAAACACTATTAATTTGAGTTCTATTTAATATTCAAGTATTTCTTGTATCTATTCTAAGTTCTCAAGCAGAAAAAAAATTAATCTTTGCTTAAGAGGTACTTATAGTTTTTAAAGCTGTTTATTAATTTGTTCCAGACCATTGCTTAAGCTATAGGACAAACAATTTTTAAGGGTAATCTTTAATCATGATTCTTTGTTGGTTAATTTCCTTTTTTATTTCCATGTCTTTCCTCAATACACACATGAATGTATATACATGTAGTTATTATCAATTTCACCTCTGTTTCTGTACTGTAAGCATGAATTACTTTCAAATTTGAAACACCTAAATCATTATACTTAATGAACACAATTTAAACACCCATTTGTTTATTCACAATGTTTTCTTAAAAATGTATACATGAATTCTAGATTCAGGATGTGTCATATAATCAGTGCTCTAAGAAAGTATTATGTTGTAATTTAATTGTCAGCATTACTTTCTTAACTGTACATAAAATAATGGTTCTCTGTGCTTTGCAATCTATGGTCTCTCAGATTTGGGCTCTCACTATTTCTCTCAGAAATAGTGTTAGCAGACAGGAGGAGGAAAAAATGGAACTAATACTCTTTGAGGATTTATTGTTTACTGGTCAGTATATTAGGAACTTTATATTAAAATGAAAGTGAAAGTGTTAGTCGTTCAGTCATGTCCAACTCTTTGCTACCCCATGGCCTGTAGCCTTCCAGGCTTCCTCTGTCCATGGAATTGTCCAGAATTCTAAGAATACTGGAGTGGGTTGCCATTACCTTCTCCAGGGATCTTCCTGAGCCATGAATCCAACCATGGTCTCCTGCATTACCATCTGAACCACCAAACAAAGACTTAAAAATTAGCATCCTTTTTTTGCAAAGGAGGAAAGGGACAAAGAGCTTCAGTGATTAACTTGCTCTAGGGCATACTTTTTACGTGTAAGGGTCAACCTACTTGCTTGTTATTCTTTGCATATACTTTCTCCACTTGCACAAAGAAAGCAAAACATACACACACACACACACACACACACATATACATACATCCCAAATTATCCCCAATGATGAGAAAAGTGACTCAAATTTTGAAAAATGACAAAAAAATATAAAAATGATCAGTGCAATGATAAATTGTCTACTCTTCTACTAGTTTCTGAGCATCTTGTTTGTTTTGCATGTGTGAGTGTTCACTCACTTCAGTTGTGTCTGACTCTTTGCAACCCTATGGACTGTAGCCTGCCAGGCTCCTCTGTCCACAGGATTCTCCAGGCAAGAATACTGGAGTGTGTTGCCATTTCCTCCTCCAAGTCCTGTTTGTTTTACTGTCAAATATATCCCTAGTCTTACTGAGATCAATGTTTGATAAATAATGACTGAATCAGTTTCAAAGGCATATTTTGTGCATACACTTATCATTCAGGAAGAGATCTAACATCATCAGACTTATTACACTCAATTATACATTTAAGGTTTACATTCTGGGGGAGGACCACTGCACCAAGTTATAGAGTACACTAAAACAGGCCTTGGGTCATGTGAAACCAGATACAGTTTAATGTGGTTTATCCCTCCATTTAGGGTATATACTTTGTGTATTTAGCCGAAGCAGCAGCAAAAAGAATGTCTGCTTTGTCTTCAGCAGTTTTTCTTTCTTTTTTTTTTTTTTACTTTTTTCTCCCATTTTAGAGCACAGATATCCTGCTAAATTTTCCCTGAGAGACTTTAAAAACATTTATTTCCTATTATTACTTCTAAACAGTCACCTGCTCTCCCACTAGCAGCTCTTTCCAGGCCTTAGTCTCTTCCTTCTCTATTTTTTTTTTTTTCCAATTTGATGATTTTAAGGAATCATTAAAAACTGTGGTCTGACTTTTGCCTCAAAGGTGCCTTGATAGGGGATAGGGTTTGTGTTTTAGTTTATTTTTACCTTAGGATTGGTAAATGGGCAAAACCTGAAAAAGTGGCATACGACAAGTTTGTAGAGCTGATGATGGTATTGTTTAAGGTGTCATTGCTCTGCTGGTGCTAAAACAAAACTATTAACTGCTGGAGGATTTTAAGTTATACTGCTGGAGAAATGGAAAGTATTACATCCAACATTCAGAGCCAGATGAATGCTTGAAATTCTACTCTCTGTCTCTCACACACACATTTTTATTGGTGAGTTGAAGATGATCGCACACCACCATACAGTCAAGCAAGTCATAACTTGATGGGATGTGGAATATTAAAGGAAAATACTGGAGGAAGAGACTTTCCATTTTCCTAAGGGTTTCTTGGGAAAGTGGAACTATTTATTCTATCTTAAATGTCTTCAGTACCAGCTATCTTTCACATGGAGAAGGAAGAACTGTCTTGGCTAGTTGCATCAGATTGAGTTGAAGCCATTATGTTTTCACTCTTTTCTACTTGAGCTTCCTTTGTTGCTATCACTGGCATTATTAATCAATCATTCCATTAGCTGAGTAGTAAGGTTGCATTTAGATAAGATTGCCTGAAAATATGAAAGAAGTGTGCCGAGGTCCAGCCCTGGCTGATACAGGGAGTTTGAAGGGGAGACGGCGTTGGCGAATACATTGGCTTTAATTAGATATTAATTAGAGATATAAAGAGTAATAGAATGAGGATAGCTCAGCAGGAAAATTTAGTGGAGAAAAGAGGCTGAGTAGCTTGGTTTATGCAGGAAACCAATAAAACTTCAAGACAAAAAGTTTGCACCACTTACGTAGGCCGCAGGCGTCTTTCTGTTTTCCTGAAGGAGAGGAGACACTGAGGCCTCCCTGGTCGGATCTTAGAAGCCCAGGCAAAATTAGTAAGCTTGGTGGGCTCTGCGCTCCAGATGGAAACTCAGCCAGAGTTTGAGATAAAGAATGACATGAGGAGACCAGTATTTCGAGGAACTGATCCCATTTTTTATTTTTCCAGGGTATGTTTTTATACACTGAGATGTTATACAAAAGTCATGCTGGGTCAGCAGTCCTGACTTTTATTAAAGTCAGGTGCTTTATACAGATGTATACAGAGGTCTTAGGGGTGTTACATCATCTTCTGACCAGGGGGCCTGCTGACAATTTATGACCCTCTCCTTGTGACAGCGGTCAGTCAACCAGAACACTTATTTCCCCAGGGGTGATTATTCTTAAAACAGACGCCACCTTCTGAAGGTACCAGATAAAGTTACATTCCTATAGGATGAGGGTATAGTGGGTTTTAATTAAGGAAAGAATTTGCTTAGCCTAATATCAAAGGTTAATACTTATTTCTTCTATATATTCATTAATGTGTATAAGGGCAGGGGATGTGGAGACTTAGCAGTAAACATTGGCTCAACAAATGAAAAACCCTTCACCAATACAATTTCTAATCAGCGCACTATACTTATGCTAATAGTTTTCTAATTTCTCTAAAGAACCTGTTTTTAGAAGGTTTAAAGCATCTTGTGCCTCTCACGGTTGGGAGGCTGTGAGCAATCACATGTGGCTGGACAAGCCTGTCAGGCAGGCTAGAGAACCTTCAGAGGAGTTTGTAGGTTGAAATACTCCATTCACACCCAGGAATTATTATTAACTGGAGCTCTAAGTTAACTCCTTCTCCGAAAAAGGTGGTGGGGGACAGCCCCCTGTAAAGTCAGAGGTGTAGGTGAGAGCACAAAGTAGTAAAGTAGGCAGACTCTGGTTTTGGGAGTAGATGCTCGAGAATTTCCAGGGGGACTCCTGAGGCTCGATTCCGCCTTTGCATATGTTGAGCCTCCTTCCTCATGACCTTTGCCACGGGTGGAGGTCCTCACGCCGGTTCCCGGCAGAAGTGTGTTCAAATATTGATTACTTGTTGGTTGCTTTGTTTGCCAATATTTTCTCCCAGCTTGGGGGTTATCTTTTCAGTTTGTTTATGGTTTTTTTTTTTTTTTTTTTTTTCTGTGCAAAAGCTTTTAAGTATAATTTGGTCCCATTTGTTTATTTTTGTTTTTATTTTTGTTACTCTAGGAGGTGGGTCCAAAAGATCTCCCTGCAATGTATGTCCAAGAGTGTTCTCCCTATGTTTTCCTCTAAGAGTTTTATAGTGTCTGGCCTTACATTTAGGTCTTTAATCCATTTTGAGTTTGCGTTTGTGTATGGTGTTAGGGATTGTTCTAATTTCATTCTTTTACAAGTAGCTGTCCAGTTTTCCCAGCATCATTTATTGAAGAAACTGCCTTTTCTCCATTGTATATTCTTGCCTCCTTTGTTATAGATTAGGTGACCATAGATGCATGGGTTTATCTCTGAGCTTTCTACACCGGTTTTCTATCAATGTTCCATTGATCTATATTTCTGTTTTTGCGCCAGTACCATGCTGTCTTGATTACTATAGCTTTATAGTATAGCCTGAAATCAGAAAGCCTGATTCCTCTAGCTCCATTTTTCTTTCTCAAGATTGTTTTGGCTATTCAGGGCCTTTTTTGTTTCTATACAAATTATGCAATTTTTATTCTAGTTCTGTGAAAAATGTCATTAGCAATTTGATAGGAATTGCACTGAATCTGGAGATTGTTTTGTGTATATAGTTATTTTCACAATATTGATTCTTCCAATCCAAGAACATGATATGTCTCTCCATCTGTCTGTGTCATCTTTGATTTCTTTCATCAGTATTCTATAATCTCTAGAATACTAAAATATACAAACAACTAAAATATACAAACAACTCATGCTGTTTAATATTTAAAAAATAAACAACCTAGTTAAAAAAGGGATGGAAGATCTAAATAGACATTTCTCCAAGGATGACATGCAAATGGCCAACAAGCACATGAAAAGATACTCAACATCACTAATTATTAGAGAAATGCAAATCAAAACTACAGTGAGGTATCATGTCAAACGGGTCAGAATGGCCATCACCAGAAAAATCTACAAACGGTAAATGCTGGAGAGAATGTGAACAAAAGGGAACTCTCCTACACTGTTGGTTGGAAAGTAAATTGGTACTGCCACTATGGAGAACAGTATGGCGGTTCTTCAAAAGCTAAAAATAGAAGAACCATATGAACCAGCAATCCCTCTCCTGGCTCAAAGAAAAGAAGATAAAATTATATACCCCAAAAAAATTATAATTCAAAAAGATACTTGCACTCCAATATTCACTGTAGCGCTATTTACAATAGATGGGACATGGAAGCAGTCTAAACGGCCATCAACAGAAGAATAAAGATGATGAGGTACATAGATACAATGGAAAGTTAGCCATTAGAATGGAATGAAATAATGCCATTTGCAATTAACATGGATGGACCTAGAGATTGTCATACTGAGTGAAGTAAGTCAGAAAAAGAAAATTAAATACCATGTAATATCACTTATATGCGAGTCTTCCCAGATGGTGCTAGTGGTAAAGAATCTGATTGTCAATGCAGGAGACATAAGAGACACAGGCTCAGTTCCTGGATCAGGAAGATTCCCTGGAGGAGGGCATATTAACCCACTCCAGTATTCTTGCCTGGAGAAGCCCATGGACAGAGGAGCCTGCTGGGCTATGGTCCAATAGGGTTGCATACGACTGAAGTGACTTAGCACAGCACAGCACATCACTTATATGTGGAATCTAGAAAAATGCTACAGATGAACTTATTCACAAAGCAGAAATAGAAACACAGATGTAGAGAACAAACTTATAGATACAAAGGTGGGGAGAAAGCGATGAATTGGGATACTGGCATTGAGATAGATATATATATATTATAGATATATAATATATATATATACACTACTTGTTTAAAATAGGTAACTAACAAGAACCTAAAAGAAAAGAAAAGAAAGGAATACACAAATAAGCAGGACATCCGGAAGAAAAATTATATGACTTGTAAACCAATGTCCAAACAATTTTACATATAAAACATTTTAAAGAAGCCATGTAACTGAAAAGTCTTAAAATAAGAGACTATCTAAAGGGAAAAAATTCATTACTAATGTATTTAACTGTTTATGGTAACAAATCTACTCAGATATCTGACTTCAAATGACCAATAAATTCACATGTAATGTTTTTTTGAAACAAATGACAAAAAGTTTGGCTGTGAGGTTTTTCTTTCTTATTCAATTTCTATTAGCAATAGTAGTTTTAAGGTTGTACAGTACAAATATTTTAGTGAAGCTTTCTAGAAATATATCTAGTCATTTATTATTCATATTTTATTATTATTTATTATGCTTATAACTAAAATTTAAAGCAATTCACAGAAGTATTAAAGTAATTCTTGAAAATAGAATTGAGGATAGCAGTAAAAATATCAAAATTTAACAAGCTGGCAATGGCACCCCACTCCAGTACTCCTGCCTGGAAAATCCCATGGATGGAGGAACCTGGTAGGCTGCAGTCCACGGGGTCACCAAGAGTCGGACATGACTGAGCGATTTCACTTTCACTTTTCACTTTCATTCATTGGAGAAGGAAATAGCAACCCACTCCAGTGTTCTTGCCTGGAGAATCCCAGGGACGAGGGAGCCTGGTGGGCTGCCGTCTATGGGGTCGCACAGAGTCGGACACAACTGAAGTGACTTAGCAGCAGCAGCAGCATTCATAAACAAAACTGAAAAATCAAGTTCGTGTATGAATTGACTTTTTATGAGGACTTGGCAATGTGTTGGTTTAGCTATAGCTGTAAATGTGCCACCATTTCCTATAGCCTTTGATAGGAAATAAAAATTAAGAACTAAGAACTTCAAAATGAATCTTATTTCTTGAAGAAAGTTTTAAAAGAGCATTTCCCTTTCCCTGGCTGAAACTGCAGAATTGAGATAACTCTGAAACCTGACACTTTGATATGAGTTCTAGCGCCAGGAGCATGAGTGTCCTTCACTTTGATCTTTACTTCCAGGAACTAACTTTAAGTGACACTTCTCATTACCCCTCACCAGCTCTTCCCCAAAGCTCCCTGTCTTTCACTAGTTGTGAATGAGAACTCTGACTGATGGCATCACATATCTGCTGAGTAACAATTTGTTTTCAATGTGCAGTTTCAGGATCTTTTACTAATTAAAACTGCTTTACCACTGAGAGGTCTCCTGAGGTTTACCCTTGTTTATCTGGGTTAGACTATGAAATTATCCTTGAGCCAACCCTAGGATCATAATTTGTTGCTAATTCAAATGAAAAAGTTGGAAATAAATTGATAAAATTGGCCTCAATTTTATCCACAAACACAATTAGCTTCATCATAAACTAAATAAATACATGCATAGATACACAAACTGATGCCTGAAGGCAAACTCTCTCTGTGGGCCAGTAGAGCTATATGACTAACTTGCAGATATTCTATTTATAAAGAGAGAAGAGTAGACTTTGGACAAACTGAATTTTCTGGTTGATTTATAATTATAACCATATAGTTCTAAAGTTCTAATATCATAGCTCTTTGACATGAACATGTACACTCTTTAGGGTGTAATCACTCAAAGTCAACCAGTAAAATATCTCAGGCTTCCTTTTTCATTAAGTTAATGCTATGATAGCATATTGATAAATTATTGTTCATATGTGTGCTTTGTGAGTATGTTTGGGGAGAGGGATAGAATAAGAATGGGAAGAGTTTTAGAAACTTTGATTTTTTTCAGTGCAGTCAGAAACTTTGAGACCAAATATCAAGTATATGAAAGATGAGATCCAGTTGAACTAGTAAAATAAATAATTTAAGGCAGCAATATGGAAAACAGGACTTAAATGTCAATGAACTAAACAGGTCTCCTAATGTACATAGATTGTCCAAGATATTTTGTATTCAGTATTCATCAAAGGGCCTGGCATGCAGCAGACCCTCAGATATGAGTGAGAAGGTAAGTGGGAAAGGACAGATGGGCAGATGAAGGAGCAAGGTGTGAAAGAAGAAGTTGGTATAGGGCTCTGGTCTGTCTCCAACTCAATCCAAGTCAAGGACAAATAATGGAAGGCAAAGAAGCAAAAACCACATAATTCAGTTTTGAAACATGGTATGTTATGCAAGAATTAAGGAAAACTAGTGGCTAAGATTTTGCAACTAATTTTGAATTTAAAAACTTCTGGCTTAGATTTCAAGTTGTCCTATTGTTTTCTGTAACTATAGAATATTGATTTCACTTATAATAAAAATAAGTATTGATGTTATATATTTATTGAGACATAATTAAATATCTTTTTCCCTCAACTTATTGAGAAACTAGTCCCAATTGGAGAATCTTAACAGCCTTATCCTAAATGATATAAAAAGAGGGAAACAGATATACAAGTAAATTGTCCTAGTCTTGGTTAGATTGTAGATATTTACTGGCTTGTGATATTTCATAAATTTTGGTAGATTTCTCATTTATGTTACTTAGAGATTGATATCTTGGGATATTTAAAATTAAAAAAGGCAGAAATATCCTTCCAAATGTCAAGGAAAGAAATCTGGGTAGAACCTGACAGCATGAGAGAAAAATGCTGCTGAATTAGCACTATCTGAGAGGGCATTGGGGAATAGACCATATATTATCATCTTTGATAGTCAGTGACAAAAAGAAATTTGAGAAATGAAGATGAAAGTTTTCATAGATATGCAAGTATATTTACTAAAATATAAAAATGGCCTATATCCTAAAATACATAAATTATTTGAAAGAGAATAAATGGTTATGTATATGAATTTACCTTAAACATCTTGGCTTCACTGACCTATAAATTATTACTGTTTTCTGACACATGAATTGAATGCATAGACAGAATCCAGACATGAAAATCAGTTAGTTTTTAAATGTTTGCCCTAATAACTTATCTTTTTCAAATATTAGGCTCACCCTGTTTTATTCTATAATTCATTATTTCCTATTGTGAATTAGAGATATGCACATGTCTTGAAGTTTCCAGAGAATCCTTTTTGGTATTACCTGATCTAAAACAAGGCATATGTTAAAGCTTCCTGCACAAGGACAGACTCTGGTCATGCTCTGCACCCCACGGTGCTCATTCGAGTGAGGAGCCATCTTTGAACGCAATTGGAGTTTCTTGCTTAGCTGAGCACCATGGAGCTTGGAGCAAGATAAAAAATGAATCACAGATTTTCAACTGTAATTCTGCTAGCAGGACACACTGAATCCATCCAACTGGACCATTGTGGGATAACTTCACTAGCCTCTTAGGCTACATAGAAAATACAATCTAGTCTAATTGGCCAATAGTAATTTCCATTAAAAATGAGAAAATTGTTTCTAAACATGATCAAGATTTTTTTATCGAAATTCTCTTCTGAATAATTTGTCCATATACATACATATACATAATTCTGCCATTTACAGTCTGTACAATTTTATCTGTGTTGGCATAAGGATAAGGATAAATAAGAAATTCATTTTATGGTGAAGCCACAAAAATAACTTACAGTAATTTCATCATGTCAAGAGTGTCCACAGGAGTTTATTATGACTTCTTGGAAAACTGAAGGTTGAGTCTCACAACCAGGTCCCTTCCCAAATAGGTTCTTACTGTTTTTCTTTTTTTTTTTCCAAAGTAAATATTCAAATATCTCACCTAATGCTTACTGAGTGAGAAATAAATTGACACATTTTTCAAGTGATTGTGATACGCCATTAAGTTCGGGGACCACTGCTCTAGATGAAATTATGACTCCTAAAAATTCCCATAAAGTTCAAGAAAGTTCCCATATAGTAATTTCTAAAAGGACAAATATGGCATATTATTCTTGAAACTATGATCTATACTCCCCGTGGGACATAGTATACTTAGAGAGGCAGGCACAGGTGCAAAGACTTCAGCTTTCTCATGTACACTCTGTGCAACGTGTGTCCTATCCACCATTTCTCTATATCCTTACTTTCACTACCTGTTCTAAACACGTACACTTTGTACACTGTTTCATAAAACCTTGGAGTATTTATAAGGCTTCCTCCTATCCCTGCCACCCAAGTCCTGATCTCTCTGTCTCCTAAAACATAAAAAAAAAAAAATCTTCTTAAGTTATAAGTAAAATACACAATGTCTGCAATTAAAGTGAGTCTTCCCACACAAGCTTCCAAGTCCTTAGTGGAAAACTCCAGTCAACCAGTCCATTTTGTTTGCCTAGGTATTAGTTTCCTGAACCAACATTATCTTTCTGCCCAAATAGAAAGCTAATTACTTCTCTAATGATGTTTCATACTTTACCATTTTTTTTCCCCCTTGCTGTTCTCTGGTCAGATTAGGTCCACTTACTTGTGCAACTTTCTGCCCAAGTCCTGCTAGCTCATTAAGATCCTTATCAAATTCTACCTCTATAAAGAAGACTTCCTTGATGTCCCCAACACACATCATTTCTGCCATTTAAGAACTCTTTTTGTTCTGTTGTGGTTATTGTTATTTTTTAATGTGCCTCTGGGACACTTGGCACATTCTGATTATTATTTATGTGGTTATTTTATGTCTAGTACTGTACTTTACATGTGTTTTCCCCTAGTACATGTTCAGTATAATTTTAAATTGAATTATTGACAGAAATCCATTTAAGGTAACACTTGTGCCATGCACAGAAGAGTAAATTCATGCTGGCAGGATTGATTTACTCATGGCTTTGAGAGATATTAAATTAGGGTAGGGAAGTATTCCCTACTAGGGATGAGTAATGAAGTGCTGTTTCAAAGCCATTCACTAAAGAAGGACATGGACTGGATCCAAATAACATCCAATAATCAAGCTAATGTTTTCTCCTTCAGGCCCATATTTGGAACCTTGGGTCTAGACCTTGTGTTTCAATGTGTAAAACCAAGAAAGTTATGGTTAAATTAGAGGCCTGAAGCAAGTGTACAAATAAGACTGCAACTGAATCCAAAGCTAAAACTGAGCGCTAGCCTATGTGTGAGTGCAAAAGCTCTGACCAGAAGCCAGGCTGAGTCAAAAACCAAGGGATGATAGTCATGGCAACAGGGGCTTATATCCAAGAGTGAGAGCAGGAAAAGGGAGCAGGTCAAACATGGAACAGGCTGTGGGTCAGGACAGAGAGGTGCAGGCCAAAGAACCAGATGAGGATGAAGCCAGGGAACATTCCACATTGCACAGGCTGCAAGGGAAGCTCCCAGCCGAGCCCAGATGGAATTCTGCTGGATGTCTGTTCAAGGGTCCAGCTGGCTCAGGGTCTCATTTGCTCCTCGTGCACAGATTCTTCCAATAGGCTTCTGATAGTCTAAGTTTTCTATGTTTTGAATGCTCTCAAAGCAGCCTCATAAAGCTATTTTGCCAGAAGGTGACCCCATTTGTAGAAAATGCCAGAAGTAAGTTAAAAGATAGTTTTTTATTTTTAAACTACCTAGAAAAATGCAATATATCTTTCTGTAATATAATCAAAGAATTAAAGAATTTTCACCATGCTAGCCAGGCAGATTCCAGAATGAGCTTCCTGGAGAATTAGTCTGCAGTGTGTCAGATTCTCCAGAGAAAACACCAATTTATCTATTACTATTAATAATGGTGATCAGTTTCCTATTGAAAATAGACTGCATTGTGAGAGTCAGAGATTTTCACCTTGCATTAATTGCTTCCTAGTAATGATTACAATATACTGATGCTAGCTTTGATTTGCCCTATTGCAAGTATTAGCAAAAATATTTGAATAATGAAATATTAGTTTTATTTTTTACCCAAATCTATAGGATAGATTGTTATTACCATCTTCCTTTGTATACCTGTCAACCAAATAAGAAGAAATGGAATACAAAGAAAAGAAAGAAACTCTAATGCTGGCCTCAGACTCAAAATATAAATCATCTATTTAGCACATCAAGCTTTAGAAATAGTAGGGGAGACTCTCAGCACATTTTATCTATAAAAGGCAACAGAGTAAGCTGAGGAAAGAAAGGGTAAGAAAAAATCTGGCAAAATGGATCTAACAGTTGACAGGCACAAGATGCTGGTGATTTTGTAATGAAGGGGAGGAGGGTGGATGAGGAAGGGAGGAAATTGGAAGCATGGTTTCACGTGAGTGTTCTTTACAAGCTGTAAACCACTCACGAATGTAACAGCTTATTACTCATAACTTTTTAGTTATTCCCAAATATTGGATGTTTCAAATATTGGATGTTTCTAATATATAAATGTCCATAATAGTTGAAGTATCAGATCAGATCAGTCACTCAGTTGCGTACGACTCTTTGTGACCCCATGAATCGCAGCACGCCAGGCCTCTCTGTCCATCACCATCTCCCGGAGTTCACTCAGACTCACGTCCATCGAGTCAGTGATGCCATCCAGCCATCTCATCCTCTGTCATCCCATTCTCCTCCTGCCCCCAATCCCTCCCAGCATCAGAATCTTTTCCAATGAGTCAACTCTTCGCATGAGGTGGCCAAAGTACTGGAGTTTCAGCTTTAGCATCATTCCTTCCAAAGAAATCCCAGGGCTGATCTCCTTCAGAATGGACTGGTTGGATCTCCTTGCAGTCCAAGGGACTCTCAAGAGTCTTCTCCAACACCACAGTTCAAAAGCATCAATTCTTCAGCACTCAGCCTTCTTCACAGTCCAACTCTCACATCCATACATGACCACAGGAAAAACCATAGCCTTGACTAGATGAACCTTTGTTGGCAAAGTAATGTGTCTGCTTTTGAATATGCTATCTATGTTGGTCATAACTTTCCTTCCAAGGAGTAAGCGTCTTTTAATTGCATGGCTGCAATCACCATCTGCAGTGATTTTGGAGCTCAGAAAAATAAAGTCTGACACTGTTTCCACTTTTTCCCCAACTATTTCCCATAAAGTGGTAGGACCGGATGCCATGATCTTCGTTTTCTGAATGTTGAGCTTTAAGCCGACTTTTTCACTCTCCACTTTCACTTTCATCAAGAGGCTTTTGAGTTCCTCTTCACTTTCTGCCATAAGGGTGGTGTCATCTGCATATCTGAGGTTATTGATATTTCTTCTGGCAATCTTGATTCCAGCTAGTGCTTCATCCAGCCCAGTGTTTCTCATGATGTACTCTGCATATAAGTTAAATAATCAGGGTGACAGTATACAGCCTTGACGAACTCCTTTTCCTGTTTGGAACCAGTCTGTTGTTCCATGTCCAGTTCTAACTGTTGCTTCCTGACCTGCATACAAATTTCTCAAGAGGCAGGTCAGGTGGTCTGGTATTCCCATCTCTTGAAGAATTTCCCACAGTTTCTTGTGATCCACACAGTCAAAGGCTTTGGCATAATCAATAATCAGAAATAGATGTTTTTCTGGAACTTTCTTCCTTTTTCCATGATCCAGCGGATGTTGGCAATTTGATCTCTGGTTCCTCTGCCTTTTTTTTTTTTCCTCTGCCTTTTCTAAAACCAGCTGGAACATCAGGAAGTTCACGGGTCACGTATTGCTGAAGCCTGGCTTGGAGAATTTTGAGCATTACTTTACTAGCATATGAGATGAGTGCAACTGTATGGTAGTTTGAGAATTCTTTGGCATTGCCTTTCTTTGGGATTGGAATGAAAACTGACCTTTCCCAGTCCTGTGGCCACTGCTGAGTTTTCCAAATTTGCTGGCATATTGAGTGCAGCACTTTCAAAGCATCATCTTTCAGGATTTGAAACAACTCAACTGCAGTTCCATCACCTCCTCTAGTTTTGTTCGGAGTATGCTTTCTAAGGCCCACTTGACTTCACATTCCAGGATGTCTGGCTCTAGGTGAGTGATCACACCATCATGATTATCTTGGTCATGAAGCTCTTTTTCGTACAGTTCTTCTATGTATTCTTGCCACCTCTTCTTAATATCTTCCACTTTTGTTAGGTCCATACCATTTCTGCCTTTTATCGAGCCCATCTTTGCATGAAATGTTCCTTTGCTATCTCTAATTTTCTTGAAGAGATCTCTAGTCTTTCCCATTCTGTTGTTTTCCTCTATTTCTTGCATTGATTACTGAAGAAGGCTTTCTTATCTCTCCTTGCTATTCTTTGGAACTCTGCATTCAGATGCTTATATTTTTCCTTTTCTCCAAATTTAGGACAAATTTAGGGACTCCAAATTTATAATATTTTATTTTTGATAGTTTTTATCCTCATTTTGAATTATGAAAGTCGGGCAAGTTCCAGTTTGTTCTTGCTGCTATAGAGTAGCACCATTATGTCCTCAACTACTTTATTGTTAATGAATATTCCTAACAAATAGAATCCATATTCAGTACAATTCATGGTTTTGTATTATATATTATTATATGTTACCAATATAATTTGAAGGTAAGATGTATTTAACTTTACACTAAATGAATCTTAATAAGTGTCTGTCTATGTAGTATTAACTAAATATTGGGAAAAACCTGCAAATGTGGTCATGATATATAGTTTTAAATAACCCTAGTTTAAGCTTGTTCTAAAGATTTATAGCCAATAACAAATACAAAGACTTATGTATTTCTTTGTACATCTAATTTTACAGTGAAATAAGCACAATGAATAAAATCCACTGAATGATTTGAAATGATATGAGTTTTAGTAGGTTGGAAATTAGATTGCTTATTTGTTTCTCTCTGTCTGTAGATTCTGTAGTTACAATTTCCAGCAGCCCATATTCAGTAAGGCAGATTAGGGTGATTATTTTTTTCTGCTTCTTCTTTTAGAACAGTTTGAAAAGGAAAGTGATAACTAAATAATCAGATCATTGGCAACCCCGTTATACAACTAAAAGTACAATATTTTTGGTGGCTTATGTGGTGACATTTTTTTCTGAGTTTGTCTAACCACTTTTTCCACTCATCTCTCTTATTCTCATCCAAATCCTACATGTTTTCCTTGTGCTTTTTCATCCCACATACTTGGTGGCAGCCAACCCACAACTGCTCTATGTTGAAGGGCCTTGAATCCAGAAACAAGGGTATTTCTTTGATTTCTGTCATCCAAAGTATATCCATTCTCTTAAAAACATGCAATGTAAGTAGCCTAGTTATTTGATTTAGGTAATTCTTAGTGAGATATGAATTTCTTGGTAAAATGTAAATGGTGTTATGGAGCAGTGATGGAAAAAAGCTCTAAAAGAATTTCCAGAGCATCTGTCTTCCACCTCATTATTGAAAATTACTTCTTTTCTGAAGAATCATTCTCTTTCCCTCATTTCTTTTCAAAAATATTTCTTGAGCATCTACTCATTGTCAATGAAGAAACACTTTTTTTCTCAGATTTTTAAAAAGTCTAATGTATTTAACAGGTTTTAGGCTTATGGTTTCATATTTGTTTTCAGTAAATTCTGCCTCAGTCTTTTCAGGTTACTGTTTAATAATCATTAGGGAACTATTTCACTTATGATTTTTGGTAATGTGATTGATATCCTTTCATTTATTTAATTTTATTTCATTGAATATATTTCAGTTGTTTTGTACTCAACAGTAGGAAAATAGAATATATACATGTACATGTGTCCTTCTAAGGCAACATCATGGATTTTGTTTTTAGTATTTCATCATGGGTGATAAAATTTAGTTAGCGAGTGGCCTGAAAAACAATGGAGTATTACTCAGCCATTAAAAAGAATACATTTGAATCAGTTCTAATGAGGTGGATGAAACTGGAGCCTATTATACAGAGTGAAGTAAGCCAGAAAGAAAAACACCAATACAGTATACTAACGCATATATATGGAATTTAGAAAGATGGTAACAATAACCCTGTGTACGAGACAGCAAAAGAGACACTGATGTATAGAACAGTCTTATGGACTCTGTGAGAGAGGGAGAGGGTGGGAAGATTTGGGAGAATGGCATTGAAACATGTAAAATATCATGTATGAAACGAGATGCCAGTCCAGGTTCGAGGCACGATACTGGATGCTTGGGGCTGGTGCACTGGGACGACCCAGAGGGATGGAATGGGGAGGGAGGAGGGAGGAGGGTTCAGGATGGGGAACACATGTATACCTGTGGCGGATTCATTTTGATATTTGGCAAAACTAATACAATTATGTAAAGTTTAAAAAAAAAAAAAAAAAAAAAGTAAAGCTAGCATTGCCAGTCTCAGTGTTTCCATCTCTCTGTATCTATTTGTTCTTTAAAAAAGTATCCAGCAGTAAATTTGCCACCTCTACAAACAAGAATAAAAACTCAGGTAGTTTTCACTCTGAAATTGAACCAGTTTCTCAGCCATTGTGTTTTATGTCCGAATTGTCTAACTTAAATTGCATGTCCTTGGGGCAGAAAGGCCTTCTTTTTTTTCCCCTTTTTTCTTTATTCTTTCTTTTCCCCCCCCAACAGAGCCAAGTATGCTATCACTGTTCTACAAAACAGTAAATAATGAAGCCAATTGAAGACGTGTGAATTGTGCCAGGTTGACAGAAATGGAACCCATGTTCTCAGAGGTGTTATAGCAGTATTTCCTAACAAGCAGGCTGAACCATTACCCAACACCTCAGAACCAAATAGTGATAGAAGATAAGAAAGTGGGAGGAAGGCAAAAATCCAGAAGACTACAAGGTATAAGAAAATCTCTATTTTGAGTGAATTATCAGCTGCTTGAGCTGACACCCCTACATGAAATGAACAAAGACAATGAAATGTCTTTTAACCATCAGGCATATTTCATACAAGTCACTCTTCTTTAACATATATTGAAAACAACAACAACAAAAACCTCCCTCAAAAGTTTTTGCTCATACGTGTAATGTATCAGTGAGAACACTAAACATGGAGAATCATATTTATTCAAGAGTTTTTACTTGGTGTCCTAAAAACAACCAGAGAGCACCTCCACTGAGAGGATTTCCTTGACTACATCCAAAGCAGCCTCATCGTCAAATTTTCCCTACCATCACTCTCCCACTATCTCATATTATTTTCCTTCTACAACTCATCCTTTTTTGAAATTATTTATTTAGCATACTTTTTTAAAAAGTCTGTCACATTAATGGAATATAAATTCCATGAGAAGAGTGGCTTGACTGGTCTTGTTTAACAAGTTCCTCTCAGGATGTTGGATTATGGGATGATACAAATATTTTTTCAAAGATAAATTCAGCTTCAAAATAAAATAATTTAAGTGATCAATTTACTTGACTTAATTAATTCATAATGAGATATTTTTACAAAATTTATGGTACATTTTAGGTATTCATTAAATGTATGTTGAAAGAAGAAAAGAATGAAGATTTAAAATAGAAAGTTACATGAAAATCATAATGTTAATTATTGGTTGGGATCCAAAAATTTAGCTGCATCTTTTAAAATATGGAAACATTACCAATTTGGTCACATGAATTGTGTTTAATATATTGTAGAGAGACAACAGGTTCTCAGTTAAGTGGGAAGAATGAGAGATGTATAAGGAAAGATTGAAGTTATATGACACTAACTAAACATGAAATATATTCTATCTAATTTTTGGCAGCTTCCATTCACTCATATATATCAAATATCAATTGCTATCTTTATTTCTAGAAAGTCTTGATTATATAATTAATTTGTATAATATCCATATATGACAATTTAAAATGTGTCCACCATCCCCAGTAGAAATTCTAATCTATGGTACCTGTGAATATGACATTATTTAGAAATAGAATCTTCCTTTGCAGTTGATCAAGTTAGGCCAATGTCATCAGGGTGGGCCCTAATCTAATATGACGGTGATCTTATAAAAAGGGGAAATTCGGACACAGAATCAGGCACATACATACAGAAACACACAAAGGGAAAACTATATGGGGGCAGAGGGAGAACACCAGATACAAGTCAAGGAACTCATGGGGCTACCAGAAGCTGGGTAACGCTTGGAACAGAGTATCCTTCAGAGATCTCAGAGGACACTATTTCTGCAGACAGCTTGATGTCCAACTTCTAGCTTCCAGAACTAGAGACAACACATTTCTGTTGTTCAAAACATCCAGTTTTGATTCTGTGTTACAGTAGCCCTAACAAACTAGTATATCATACGTATCAAACTTTAATGACTGGCATCACTATGTAGACCTATTATCTACATATTTAGATATTGGCTCAATTAACTTATTAGACTGGTTCCAAATAGGAAAAGGGGTACGTCAAGGCTGTATATTGTCACCCCGCTTATTTAACTTATATGCAGAGTACATCATGAGAAATGCTGGGCTGGAGGAAGCACAAGCTGGAATCAAGATTGCCAGGAGAAATATCAATAACCTCAGATATGCAGATGGCACCACCCTTAAGGCAGAAAGTGAGAAGAACTAAAGAGCCTCTTGATGAAAGTGAAAGAAGAGAGTGAAAAAGTTGGCTTAAAGCTCAACATTCAGAAAACGAAGATGATGGCATCTGGTCCCATCACTTCATGGAAAATAGATGGAGAAACAGCAGAAACAGTGGCTGACTTTATTTTTCTGGGCTCCAAAATCACTGCGGATGGTGATTGCAGCCATGAAATTAAAATATGCTTGCTCCTTGGAAGGAAAGTTATGGCCAACCTAGACAGCATATTAAAAAGCAGAGACACTACTTTGCCAACAAAGGTCTGTCTAGTCAAGGCTATGGTTTTTCCAGTAGTCATGTATGGATGTGAGAGTTGGACTATAAAGAAAGCTGAGCCCCACAGAATTGATGCTTTTGAACTGTGGTGTTGGAGAAGACTCTTGAGAGTCCTTTGGACTGCAAGGAGATCCAACCAGTCCATCCTAAAGGAAATTAGTCATGGGTGTTCATTGTAGGGACTGATGTTGAAGTTGAAACTCCAATACTTTGGCCTCCTGATGCGGAGAGCTGACTCATTTGAAAAGATCCTGATGCTGGGAAGATTGAGGGCAGGAGGAGAAGGGGATGACAGAGGATGAGGTGGTTGGATGGAATCACCAACACAATGGACATGGGTTTAGGTGGACTCCGGGAGTTGGTGATGGACAGGGAGGCCTGGCATGCTGCGGTTCATGGGGTTGCAAAAAGTCGGACATGACTGAGCGACTGAACTGAACTGATAGTCATTAGAATAATTTAAATTATGTAACTACAATGAATTTAACTACTTTAGATAATTACACAGCTACAATTAATTTGTCTCTGTCATTCTCTCATTTTCTTGATAAACATTAGTTTAAGGTATCTTTCTATTTTTTCTTTTTTTTGCCATGTCATGTGTCATGTGGGATCAAACCTGTGCTCTCTGAGTGGAAGCATGGAGTCTTAGCCACCAGATGCCTAGAGAAGTCTTTCTGCTGTTATCAATATATTTAGGGAATTATATAAGGCCTAAAATTAGGAGATATTACTTTGAATTTTACTTATAGAGTACACAAAATTAAATATTAATACATTTTTGAATAAAATATGTGGAGTTAGTTTATAATTTTTGGATCCTTTTCGAATGTATTAAGTAACAGATTTTTCAACCATTAACCAAGACATTTAATATAAAGAATATAAAACATTTTCAAAATCTTTGGAAATAGTTTTATGAGTGTGATTGACAAATCTTTGCATATAGTCATAGAAAATAAATATTCTAAAATGTCTTTTCGGATAGAATTATCAAAAGAATTATCACAGTTTGTTTTAACCTTAAGGACGGACATTCTGCTTGACTCTATAGTATAAAATAGGGAGAACTATCTATCAACAATTTATATTTCTAATACTTATGCATGTAGAAAGAATTTCCATTTTATGTCTTACTGATTTAAAAAATGATTGAATGTAGATGGAAAATCAGTAGTAGAGTTTAATACTAATATGAATGGACCCCGTGGGCAAACAATTAGGTTAGCTTGTGCTATACTCTGAAATTGTATTATAAAACCTGTAAAAAATATCCTTTGAAGTTTTCCTTCTAGATACTCTAAAGTTGAATTTAGAAATATTAGATTAAATATCCAAGTTAGCAAAGAATGCAATTAAAGATAAGGATTAGAATTTAGTGATGATTATATTCTCTTTATATTTATTGAAAAAGTCTGTGCCATAAATATGTATATGTGAGTTAAAATCAATTATCTGCTATGATAAAAATGTCTTTCATGTAATTCATTTAATTAATATTTGTTTCACTTCACAAAGTTTCTCTAAAATTATATAGAAAACTTCAACAAACTAATTTTATATGTACAAATATTAAAACCTACATTGAATTTAGCTGTAAAAGTGTAGTGGCTAATGCTTCCTGTAGAATAAGCAAAAATGCCATTAAATTACATCCCTCAGTTCATTTAATTTTAAATCATCCCTGAAAATATTTTAATCTGTGTCATAATTGTTTTCACTTACTCTTATAATCTTAATTTTTGTGAGATTTGTTAAATGTTCCAGGAAAACTAGATAGGATTTTGTGGGGATACGAAGCTTAAACTCATGATAACTTAGATTCCTTATCTATAAAAATAAACTAATGATCAAAGGATCAATCCAAGAAGAAGATATAACAATTATAAATATATATGCACCCAACATGGGAGCACCGCAGTATGTAAGACAAATGCTAACAAGTATGAAAGGAGAAATTAACAATAACACAATAATAGTGGGAGACTTTAATACCCAACTCACACCTATGGATAGATCAACTAAACAGAAAATTAACAAGGAAACACAAACTTTAAACGATACAATAGACCAGTTAGACCTAATTGATATCTATAGGACATTTCATCCCAAAACAATGAATTTCTCCTTTTTCTCAAGCGCACATGGAACCTTCTCCAGGATAGATCACATCCTGGGCCATAAAGCTAGCCTTGGTAAATTCAAAAAAATAGAAATCATTCCAAGCATCTTTTCTGACCACAATGCAGTAAGATTAGATCTCAATGACAAGAGAAAAACTATTAAAAATTCCAACATATGGAGGCTGAACAACACGCTGCTGAATAACCAACAAATCACAGAAGATATCAAAAAAGAAATCAAAATATTCATAGAAACGAATGAAAATGAAAACACAACAACCCAAAACCTGTGGGACACGGTAAAAGCAGTCCTAAGGGGAAAGTTCATAGCAATACAGGCACACCTCAAGAAACAAGAAAAAAGTCAAATAAATAACCTAACTCTACACCTAAAGCAACTAGAAAAGGAAGAAATGAAGAACCCCAGGGTTAGTAGAAGGAAAGAAATCTTAAAACTTAGAGCAGAAATAAATGCAAAAGAAACAAAAGAGATCATAGCAAAAATCAACAAAACCAAAAGCTGGTTTTTTGAAAGGATAAATAAAATTGACAAACCATTAGCCAGACTCATCAAGAAACAAAGGGAGAAAAATCAAATCAATAAAATTAGAAATGAAAATGGAGAGATCACAACAGACAACACAGAAATACAAAGGATCATAAGAGTACTATCAACAATTATATGCCAATAAAATGGACAACGTGGAAGAAATGGACAAATTCTTAGAAAAGTACAACTTTCCAAAACTCGACCAGGAAGAAATAGAAAATCTTAACAGACCCATCACAAGCACGGAAATTGAAACTGTAATCAAAAATCTTCCAGCAAACAAAAGCCCAGGTCCAGACGGCTTAACAGCTGAATTCTACCAAAAATTTAGAGAAGAGCTAACACCTATCCTGCTCAAACTCTTCCAGAAAATTGCAGAGGATGGTAAACTTCCAAACTCATTCTATGAGGCCACCATCACCCTAATACCAAAACCTGACAAAGATCCCACAAAAAAAGAAAACTACAGGCCAATATCACTGATGAACATAGATGCAAACATCCTTAACAAAATTCTAGCAATCAGAATCCAACAACACATTAAAAAGATCATACACCATGACCAAGTGGGCTTTATCCCAGGGATGCAAGGATTCTTCAATATCCACAAATCAATCAATGTAATACCCCACATTAACAAATTGAAAAATAAAAACCATATGATTATCTCAATAGATGCAGAGAAAGCGTTTGACAAAATTTAACATCCATTTATGATCAAAACTCTCCAGAAAGCAGGAATAGAAGGAACATACCTCAACATAATAAAAGCTATATATGACAAACCCACAGCAAACATTATCCTCAATGGTGAAAAATTGAAAGCATTTCCTCTAAAGTCAGGAACAAGACAAGGGTGCCCACTTTCACCATTACTATTCAACATAGTTTTAGAAGTTTTGGCCACAGCAATCAGAGCAGAAAAAGAAATAAAAGGAATCCAAATTAGAAAAGAAGAAGTAAAGCTCTCACTGTTTGCAGATGACATGATCCTCTATATAGAAAACCCTAAAGCCTCCACCAGAAAATTACTAGAACTAATCAATGACTATAGTAAAGTTGCAGGATATAAAATCAACACACAGAAATCCCTTGCATTCCTATACACTAATAATGAGAAAACAGAAAGAGAAATTAAGGAAACCATTCCATTCACCATTGCAACGGAAAGAATAAAATACTTAGGAATATATCCACCTAAAGAAACTAAAGACCTATATATAGAAACCTATAAAACACTGGTGAAAGAAATCAAAGAGGACACTAACAGATGGAGAAATATACCATGTTCATGGATTGGAAGACTCAATATAGTGAAAATGAGTATACTACCCAAAGCAATCTATAGATTCAATGCAATCCCTATCAAGCTACCAACAGCATTCTTCACAGAGCTAGAACAAATAATTTCACAATTTGTATGGAAATACAAAAAACCTCGAATAGCCAAAGCGATCTTGAGAAAGAAGAATGGAACTGGAGGAATCAACCTACCTGACTTCAGGCTCTACTACAAAGCCACAGTTATCAAGACAGTATGGTACTGGCACAAAGACAGAAATATAGATCAATGGAACATAATAGAAAGCCCAGAGATAAATCCACGCACATATGCACACCTTATCTTTGACAAAGGAGGCAAGAATATACAATGGATTAAAGACAATCTCTTTAACAAGTGGTGCTGGGAAATCTGGTCAACCACTTGTAAAAGAATGAAACTAGAACACTTTCTAACACCATACACAAAAATAAACTCAAAATGGATTAAAGATCTAAACGTAAGACCAGAAACTATAAAACTCCTAGAGGAGAACATAGGCAAAACACTCTCTGACATACATCACAGCAGGATCCTCTATGACCCACCTCCCAGAATATTGGAAATAAAAGCAAAAATAAACAAATGGGACCTAATTAACCTTAAAAGTTTCTGCACATCAAAGGAAACTATTAGCAAGGTGAAAAGACAGCCTTCAGAATGGGAGAAGATAATAGCAAATGAAGCAACTGACAAACAACTAATCTCGAGAATATACAAGCAACTCCTACAGTTCAACTCCAGAAAAATAAATGACCCAATCAAAAAATGAGCCAAAGAACTAAATAGACATTTCTCCAAAGAAGACATACAGATGGCTAACAAACACATGAAAAGATGCTCAACATCACTCATTATCAGAGAAATGCAAATCAAAACCACTATGAGGTACCATTTCACACCAGTCAGAATGGCTGCGATCCAAAAGTCTACAAGTAATAAATGCTGGAGAGGGTGTGGAGGAAAGGGAACCCTCTTCCACTGTTGGTGGGAATGCAAACTAGTACAGACACTATGGAGAACAGTGTGGAGATTCCTTAAAAAACTGGAAATAGAACTGCCTTATGATCCAGCAATCCCACTGCTGGGCATACACACTGAGGAAACCAGAAGGGAAAGAGACACGTGTACCCCAATGTTCATCGCAGCACTGTTTATAATAGCCAGGTCATGGAAGCAACCTAGGTGTCCATCAGCAGATGAATGGATAAGAAAGCGGTGGTACATATACACAATGGAGTATTACTCAGCCATTAAAAAGAATACATTTGAATCAGTTCTAATGAGGTGGATGAAACTGGAGCCTATTATACAGAGTGAAGTAAGCCAGAAAGAAAAACACCAATACAGTATACTAATGCCTATATATGGAATTTAGAAAGATGGTAACAATAACCCTGTATACGAGACAGCAAAAGAGACACTGATGTATAGAACAGTCTTATGGACTCTGTGAGAGAGGGAGAGGGTGGGAAGATTTGGGAGAATGGCATTGAAACATGTAAAATATCATGTATGAAATGAGTTGCCAGTCCAGGTTCGAGGCACGATACTGGATGCTTGGGGCTGGTGCACTGGGACGACCCAGAGGGATGGAATGGGGAGGGAGGAGGGAGGAGGGTTCAGGATGGGGAACACATGTATACCTGTGGCGGATTCATTTTGATATTTGGCAAAACTAATACAATTATGTAAAGTTTAAAAATAAAATAAAATTTAAAAAAATAAATAAATAAACTGAAAATTTTAAGATAAAAGCATGTGCATTTTGTAGAGCTTTTATCTTTCAATTTTCTAAGCTAAAGAGTAAAATTCAATAAATGTAAATCACAAAGATCTACATATTCTTTTCCAAAGCCTGTTGCTTCTGTCTTTGCCTATGGATTAATTTTTATCCAAGAGCTCTTTTTTGAAATCATAAATATCACTTTTGTGCAATTTGAACAATCTGTTAAGTAGGCAAAATAAATAGAAATATATCTGGCTTCTGGAGTTATAAATTTTTTATTGATACATTTTACAGATAATGTGCTGGTAATTGTTCCATGAATTATTGCATGTTGGTTATAACTGTTGCTCTAGCTCCTGAAAAGTAGAATAGTCAAAAATATTCATTTCAGATCAGGATCTGTGTTTAGGACCTAGATTTAGATAGAGGATCAAATCTTTCATTCACGTATTTGGAGTTACTCACCACCTGGAAAAGTCTATGGACAGTGACGCCTGGAGGGCTATAGTTCAGGGAGTTGCAAAGAGTTGGACATGACAGTGTGCGTGCGTGCGTGCACACACACACAAACACACACACATCCCTATCAAGGGGACAAGTGACTTCATTAAATTGAGTTCTGGTGTCTCCTCTGAAGAGATCATTATGTTTTGTCTTTATGTTATGGGATCTCTAACTAGTACCCAAAATGTGTTATTTCCCTTCCTGGTAGTGGTTTAGTTGCTAAAGTCATGTCTGACTCTTGCGATCCCGTGGACCTGTCAGGCTCCTCTGTCCATGGGATTCTCCAGGCAAGAATACTGAAGTGGATTGCTATTTCCTTTTCCAGGGGAGCTTCCCAACCCAGGAATCGAGCCCAGGTCTCCTGCATTGCAGGCAGATGATTTACCAACTGATCTATGAGGGAAGACCCCACCTTCATCTTTCTTCAGAATAGGAAGAACAGGTGGCAGGATGAATAGCTTTTGATTGTAGCTCTGTCAACAAGAAGATCTCTCTCTTGTACATGTCATGTTAGCACTCTGTGTCAGGTTTAACTTAGATAACTTTCACGTGTATTCTGTAATTGTCTTTCATCTCTACTTTTATTTTTCTGATCTATATTTAAGTATTACACAAATACTTTGAAACAGGGAATTTGCTCAGTTCCTCTCCACCCCACCACCTTGTGTATGTAACAACTCAATACCACATCTAGCCTATTTCAGCATCACTGATATGGGATTTTGTTAAGGGGCATCTATCATTTGTCAATCTCCATGCTATTTATTTAATATATTATATTTTGTTTCAATCTTTACAGCATGATGATTCACAATTTCAGTAATTTCATTTTATGTGGGTTAGCTTGGCACATTAAGTGAACTCTCACCTTAGCACTGTAAAAAAAATATAAACTATTTGCTTTTTCACTGAATAACTCATCTTTTATAAGAGTAATTGTAATCATCGCAGTTTAATGAAAACATCATGTGACACTAGTAACCAATCCAAATACATTGGGTCAAACTTATATATTAATTAAATTTGATTAGTGTCAAAAGTTCATTGAAGCATTGCAGAGATAGTAAAGAAAAAATAAATACACCTGCACAAAATAGTACCCATAATTCTCTGTGACTTAAAAGACAGGCTTAGAACTTGAAAAGTTGTAGAGAAGTTATAAATATGCTAGAAGTCATATGATATGTTATTGGTGAAACTAAGATTTTTACTGAATTTGGTTACTTTGAACATGAAGGCTTTTTGATTTATTATGTTATTCCTTTAAGAGTAACTTATTGAAATAAAGGATTCATGATGTGCAACTATCATTTACCTATCTCTTGATTAATCTAAAACATAGCTAAGAAAAACAATTCTGCACTGAAATGTGTCAGATGGGTCTCATTCTATAACTGGTTGGCATGCATGTTTTGCAGTACAGGTCATGCATCTCTTAATTGTGAAGATCATAAAACTATAGACACTCAGATGCAGAAGCATCATTTCTGGTAAAATATTCCTTGTAGTTAGCAATCTTAACATCATTTATACAATTGTTTTCCTTTATACCATTAAAAATATGAATGTCTATTTACATGTCAATATTGATTTATTTCCCAACAACTCAAAGTAGATATGTGGGTTAAAACTTAGATCAAACTTAAGAAGATATAGACAATGATACAGGAATGTCTTGGAGGTTAATGGATTGACCACGGTTGCAAAATCATTAAAGAGTGTTCAACCTTCAAGGTATTCTTCTCCTTAACTTCTTTATATAGCAATTTATAAAACTATAAACATGATGCCCAGACAACAATTTTAAGATAACAGAATTTTTTTAAATGCTGTGTAGTCAATGTGTAATCAATAAGAAATTTTATTATAAGTTCCATGAAATGAGAACAAATCCTTGTCTAGGTTAACTTATAAAAAATTTGTCAGCAGTGTTTTCATTGTTTTTTAAAGTTATGTATATACGAATTTCATTTTTAAACTCTAGTATATATGTTTGTTTATAATGTATACAAACATATATTAAAGATTTTAAATTAAATATAGGCATATACCAAGTTGGAGATGTTTTAAAAATATGTGTTAGTTATCAATAATATTCTGCTTTAATAATATTTGAATTTATTTTAAAATGTTTGTTTTGTATATGAATATTTGTTTAAAAATAATTTCAGCTTCCTTTAAAAATTAGCAGCAGTAATTTCCCTTTTTAAATGTAATTAAACAATCAGGAACAGAATATTCTAGAGAGATGTTTATCATATGACTATAAGTTATTCTTTAAATTTTGAAAATTTATGACTGATTATTTTCTAAAGTTTGTATGTTAGAGTAATCATTCTCCTTTTCACCTATATTTGGTGTTATTGTACAAATATTGATCTTAGTTTATTCTCTTGATTCCCTTTATCCTTACTTTATTTTTCAGTAAAGTTTTTTTTTTAAGTCTATTAAAATTGTAACAAATATTACACTCTATTTTTGTCATGATAAATTGTATGCTTTTAAATGTATGGATAAATTAGTTTAATTAAAGAAATTAATTTCAGAAACACATAGAGTATAGCATTTAGAGCTCATCTTTTCTCTAACTCTGTGAAATGTGACACAACAATACATGAACCAAATGCATGAACCAAAACTTAAAATGCATGAACCAAAACTAGAAACAAAGCTTTCTTTGCATTACAGAAGAGAGCAAGTAAAATTCTTAGTGTACATTATCTTATGAAATATTAATTTTAAAGATTAGAAATGAAGTTTCAGAGTAATTGAGTTATTTGTGTGTGTGTTAGTTGCTCAGTCATGCCATAGTCTTTGCCACCCCATGGACTACAGCCCACCAGGCTCCTCTGTCCATGGGATTTTCCAGGCAAGGATACTGGAGTTATTTAATAACAGTTAATGTACATAACAGTTATTATTGGCCAGTTATTGTTCTAAGCATATCACATATATTCAATAATTTGCTTATGTGCAAAGCCAAATAGGTATTAATCAGCAAAGCCAATATTGGAAACCACGTTTGTCAATATAAAGCACATGCTCTGCACATTATAAACATTTAATATGGAAAAATGAATTTTCTTATGAAGAAAATAAGAGAAATAATTAAATTAGGGATCAAAAAGTATTTGCCCCTTATGTTTTTCACTCAGTTGTTGAGGGCCATGAGTTAGAAATCAGATTTGTAAACATATAAATGTAAGCATAAGTGTAAATATAAATATATACAATGTGTTCAAAGGTAGAGAAGAATTTCTTTAGGAACTGCAAATTATCTGAATCTTTATGGGTTTGTAGAGCTTCTCTGGTGGCTCAGACATTAAAGAATCTGCTTGAAACGCAGGAGACCCCAGTTTGATTCCTGGTCCAGGAAGATACCCTGGAAAAAGAATGGTTATCCACTCTCGTATTCTTGCCTGGGAAATCCTGTGGACGGAGGAGCCTAGTGTGCTACAGTTCATGGGTCTCCAGGAAATGGACACGACTGAGCAACTAACACTGAACATCAATCAAAATATTTACAGGCCACAATTTGAGGACAGTAGAATAGTCTCTCCAGACTGGCTCCCAGTGAACTGATTAATGTTCTGTGAATAGTGCTAATACTTTTTCTAAACCATATGGACTGATGCCCAGAGCAGTGTGGAGACCCAAAGCTGACAGAACACTCTAGAGAAGTTTGCCTAGTTTTGCCTATGCACACAAATTCCTACTGGTGGATGAAGTACTTACCAACACTAAGTTGTTTTTGTTCCAATCTTTTTATTTCACTAATAATTTTATCAATACTACTACTTATTGCTGTCAATTAATTAGCTTTTATGAAATAATACAAACTTGCAATGAAATATGAGTGCCAGATAAAGAGAAATTATTTCTATGGAGACTGAGTACTTGGGAAATTCCTGATCAGGCTGATAAAAATGTTGTTGAGATTGATATGAGTAATTGTAGAAAATGTAGAGAGATATTGAAAGAATCTCTAAGAATTCTGATTCCCCAAAACAAACCTAGAATTTATAGTTAATACATTTTTTTGGTTGCTTTTGCAAGAAAAAAGAGCATAGCTCAACTAAACACTCAAAGAAGGGCTGGTCTCTATACTACATGTTCCAAGGTAAAATAGCTATTTTAAAGTACATATTCATTATATTTAACCTACCTACAATGACCATTTAGGATGAGTGATTATATCATTTAACTAAATACATAATATATATTTTCAAATAAAACTTTGTTAAGCTAATTATCCTCTTTTCTTTTCCTCATCATTTAAATCTATTTATTGTCAAGTTATCGAAAATTTTGTACACATAATTCACATTGTGAAAAATAATTTTATCTTTTAAAAAGTTTAGTTTGGTCTTTTAATAATTTCTTACTAATTGTAGGAATTCATAAAATAATGCCCATTGTCGCATAGTACAAATGCCATCATTATTATAATGTCAGCTCAGCAGAATTAGAACTTTGAAAAGGTTGAGTTCAAATGCATTTGACTCATTGTAATAACACATGCATTCACCGGAACTAGCATGCAAAAGAAAAATGCACTGAATCCAATAACAGACTTTTTGAGGCTTTAGGCTAAAGATTACAATATCCTCCCAACTCAACATAACCTTCTCATGTGTGTTTAATTTTTTGTTCCAAATTATTATTGCATTTCTTTGAAAGATGAAGAGAAGAAAAATTTGAATTGAAATTAATGTGTCTGAAACCTTCAATTTTGTATGAATATAGCAATATTAATGTTACAGTAATTTAATTTGAAAAGCAAATCCCCAGTAGATTATTAAATGTTATCTAAGAACATAGAGATGTAATTGCTTTCAGTGATATAATATGCATATATTTCCAATGCTGAAAAGAACAATTTCTATAATTTTTATATGGAAATGCTTTGGAAAATTACTTCACCTGATACATAGAAAGGTTTTAAATGCATCTTTAATTAGGTGATCTTTTGAAAATTCTATTTAAATAAAGGCAGATGATTCATGGGATAAACCATCAAATTAAGTTGCTTTTTTTAACGTCTTCTTTAATACTACTGAAGAATTCTGATAATCTAACTAGAGTTTTCTTTTTTTTTTTTCTTCTTATTTATTCTAGGAAAAACCAGCACATCGTTTAAGGGTTTAGATTCACAATTTCAACCCTCAGATCTCTTTGGCAAATATGTTTGGAGGTTCAGTTATGTCTGAGACACTTTGGCAATTAATATCAGCATGGATGAGGCATGTGTACTCTCACTAAGGAGCTTTTCTGTTTTCCACTGCATTGCCTGGGACTTGTGTCAGATTTAGCCAAGTCACAGAGCAGCAGAAATAATAAACAGATATTTAGACCTGATTCAGTGTTTTCTCAGATTATAATTAATAACCATCCTATTTATGAGTAATTTAGAAAGTTTCTTTTCATTGATAAGAGACAGAGCTTAATGAAATCTTGCTAGTGTAGAATGCACTCAATCAATCAACTAATTTTGTAGCCCATTATATTTAACTCATGGTTTACTCTCTAGATAACCCATGGAGTTTTATTTGAGTAAGTATGTTTCATATTTTTTAGTACTTTGAATTTAAAGACGATCTTTATATTCATTCACTGTGTAAGGTTATTTATTTTGTAGGCATTTGTTTCTTCACAGAGTCTTTTGGGACAAGTTATAGTTTTTTTTAGGTCTTACTTTCATCCATGAATTACTGTCATAAAATAAAATTACATTGTCATTTATAATTTTCCATTTTGATTAGCTGCATTTCAAAAGCTCTGTAGCTTTCTAAATGAACCCAGGGGCTACTACCAATGAGAACTGCTAGACAGTGCACAGAATCAAAATAAACTCCTCCAAACACAAATAAAGCCACAATCCACACAATTCAAAAGAATAGGATGAACTGAAATGCAATGCTTTGTAAATACTCTCATAGCCAAATATAATTCAACAAATGAGAAAATAGCAAAATTAGCATACTAAAATATTGATGCTAAAGCTGAAACTCCAGTACTTTGGCCACCTCATGCGAAGAGTCGACTCATTGGAAAAGACTCTGATGCTGGGAGAGACTGGGGGCAGGAGGAGAAGGGGATGACAGAGGATGAGATGGCTGGATGGTATCACCGACTCGATGGACATGAGTCTGGGTGAACTCAGGAGTTGGTGATGGACAGGGAGGCCTGGCGTGCTGTGATTCATGGGGTCGCAAAGTCGGACACGACTGAGCGACTGAACTGAAGACAAATATTACACATATGTGCATAATAACTATGCATTGATATAAGACAAAATAGGTACTACAGATTAAGACTTTCTTATTACTTTTAATGCTTCACTGCAGTGTATTTCTACATTTTTATATGTAAAGTATTTGCATCTTAGAAAAGCTGTGATTATTAAATTCTCACATCTTTTTGCCTGTTTTTATTGAAAATATGTTGAGGTAAAGTTTTGTTTTTCATTCATTTTGTTTGTCAAAAAATAAAAAGCATTGATAGGGTGGTGGAATCAGTTAATGGATTGTGTAACTGTTAAAGAAATAGCTGAAAATCTTATACTACTTTTAGACTTCACCTTAAATAAAAAGACAGGTATTCAAAAAAATATTTTGACTACATGGCTTACAGAGGGGCTGCAGCTCCCCATGACCACAGATGGATGGGTCCTGACTTCTTTATAAGTCTATGCAAATAGAAATCATGTAGGTCCTAGAAAGCCATCTCAGTTATATTCCAACCTCTATTCAAATTCTATGTCTAGTCATTTCATCAACATGGACTGCTGCCGTCAACACAGAAACATACAGCAAATGTCAGAGGTATCTTAGGCTCATGTGCCCTGGAAAATCTTGTCACAGTAGTTTTGCCATTACAAGTACACTATGCGCATCTTTGACTAAACAAACCATTGCACACTTCAGTATTTTTTCTCCATTTTCTATGGCATATTGCTAATAAAGAATTCCAGCTTTTGGAGTTGTCATTGTGAACAAGGGCATTTTACATGATAGCAAGAGTGTTCATTAGTACTTAGAAGGAAATCTGCTGTTAAATATTGATTTACATTGAAAATTTACCTTGACTTGATTCAGTCTTTTGGTCACACAACCCTGATCAGGCAAATTACTCTTCTAAAATTATACAATGGTTTTTCTTTTGGGACATATTCCAGACCGCTTAGCAGGACTTACATGAGCTCCTCTATCTCTGAGCTACTTCAGTTTTACCATCGCCCACAGGCCTCTTCCTTGTCACTAAACCTCAGCTTTCTGGATCCTGTTCATTTATGTGAACATGCCACGATTCCTGTGACTTCTGGGACTTAGATGTAAAGTGTCTTTGCTTAGAACACTCTCTTCTACGACCTTGCCTCTCTGCTTTCTATTTATAACCCAGCTATCTAATTAAAAGTCACCTTTCAGGGTTCCTCTGGTATATTCTCTCCAAGCTCTGTGTTCCTTCCTTCCTTCCTACACCCTTGCTGCAGGTAAGAGTTTGATATCCCTTTCATCTGGATTGCATTCCCTGTAAGAGCACATTTACTACTTTGTTCCACAAGAAGCACTTCAAAAATACCTGAGATGCTTTATTGAAATTAAAGGTATGTTTATCAGATATCGTACATATCAGTATAGATATACACAGAGAATAGTTTGGGGATTTTATTTGTTTTGGTTTGCATGATGCTGCTGTCTTGCCAGACCTCTCTTTGTATAACTAGAGGGCCTAGGAAAAGTTTACTCATGACTCAAAATTTATGCAGCTAAATCAATATTTCTTAGTCTTTTTCCCATTATCACAAGGGTAGTAATGCTATTTAGATATTTTTTCCCATATTAATTTCATCCTGTGAAATATTAGTACCACATATAGATCTTTATATACTGTGGCTCTTTGGAGGGATCATAACCATTATAACATTTAACTGTTTTGTCTTCGAGCATGTATTTTCATCCCTTGGGGTAACATTGTCCTTGTTGATAATGTCTAATCTGTCTTTATGTCTATATCTACTATCTATCTATCATCTACTTATTTATCTTTTATCTGGAGAGGAAAAGGAGGAAGAAGAGAGGGAAAATACTCATCTGAGCACTCTTTGATGTATTGCTTAAGCTGCAGAATCTTTTCTTGTTTCTAGCCCAATCTCAGAGTTTGGGGCTGCTCAGAGGCTTTGCACAAAAGGAGCATCTTCCTTTCTGATTGTTGTGTTGGTCTCCTGGCTATTGCATTCTTTACTGAGTGTTAACAAAACATTAATTTGCATGGAAATGCTAAAGTCAGAATGTATTGTAATTTTAGAATTTTATATTTACCATAATTATAATTTTATTCATGTCAGTTTCCAAATGAAATGCTTTATGTGTTCCCAACTGGAATTAATTTTCTTTATCTAATTACTTTCAAAGCTCTTTCAGAGTTGAAGCTTTGAAAACTATTGGTGGCATTAAGATCTGTTCAGCTTCCACAGGCAACTTGAAAAATAACTCTCTATGGGCAAACATCTCAGGTGCAGGGAAAACCATGTTCTTACATGAGCAGCTGCAGAGAGAATGGAATTGCAGCTCTATTTCTTGCTCTCTTTGGCTTTTATTAGTCCACAGAGTGGTTAGAGAAAATGGCAGGGGTTTGCTGGGGATATTTTATAGGGACTACCACCTTGCTAAATTTACTTGCAGTGGCAGTCGTCATTTAAATACAATGTTACAACCTGTTGTGACACAGAAGGTGGGTGGCTTATAAGCCGCAAATGAAGGAAACTTCAATGGTGATGACAAGCCTGAAGGACACTTTCCACTTGTCTTTTCTTTTCCCTTTGCCCCTCAGGCACTTACAAACTATCTGCCTAGCACCAGTTTAGTCCAGACACACTGTCAATTTACATGGTTTAACTGACAAGTCATGCTTGTCACCAGTCATTAGTTGTTGCTCTCAATGGAGTCCTCTGATACCTCATTGGCTTCAAAGACAATCAAGCATTAGTTACAGCAAAGTTAAGAGACATTTCCAAATGTTCCCAACCCCCTAACCCACACCAAATGCTAAACCACAGGTATTATAATATCTCATTTCACTACTGACATGAACCCTCTACTTCAAGCTGATGGGTTCATTTATAGCCTATGTCTTGAAATTAACAGCTGGCACTCACCATGTCGGCAGGCAGTGTATTTAAGTGCTTCACTTCATTTATCCTCACACGAACCATAAGAGAGAGGCATTATTATCCCTTTGTTTTTACAGAAGAGGGAACAGACTAAGAAGGAAAAAAGAACTTGCACTATAGTAAACAGTCAGAAAATAGTAGATGACAGGCTTAAAGTCTGAGGGTATGCAAACAGAGACTGTGGCTTAATCTTTACTATGAAATGATAAATATTGTAACACAAAGCCCATTGTCTTTCCTTCTTATCATATATGTCCAAATTTTAGCCATCCTTTGAATCCAGATCCAAACCCCCATAATTCTATTTGGTAGACATGCATATGATTCATTTATAAAATAATGACTTCAATAATAAAATGACTTTAAAATCATTCTATATAAAATTATTTAACTTTATAAGATTCTGTGTTTTAAATAGATCAGAGGGTTTTATATCAGATTTAAATAGAGGGTTTTAAGTTCAGTTCAGTTCAGCCACTCAGTCACGCCCAACTCTTTGTGACCCCATGGACTGCAACACACCAGGCCTCCCTGTCCATCACCAACTCCCTGACCTTACTCAAACTCAAGTTCATTGAGTCAGTGATGCCATCCAACCATCTCATCCTCTGTTGTCCCCTTCTCCTCCTGCCTTCAATCTTTCCCAGCATCAGGGTTTTTTCAAATGAGTCAGTTTTTCACATCAGGTGGCCAAAGTATTGGTGTTTCAGCTTCAACATCAGTCCTTCCAGTAAACACCCAGGACTGATCTCCTTTAGGATGGACTGGTTGGATCTCCTTGCAGTCCAAGGAACTCTCAAGAGTCTTCTCCAACACCACAGTTCTAAAGCATCAGTTCTTCGGTGCTCAGCTTTCTTTAAAGTCCAACTCTCACATCCATACATGACTACTGGAAAACCACAGCTTTGATTAGATGGACCTTTGTTCGCAAAGTGATGTCTCTGCTTTTTAACATGCTGTCTAGGTTGGTTATAACTTTTCTTCCAAGGAGTAAGTGTCTTTTAATTTCATGGCTGCAGTCACCATCTGCAGTGATTTTGGAGCCTCCCAAAATAAAGTCTGTCACTATTTCCACTGTTTCCTCATCTATTTGCCATGAAGTGATGGGACCAGATACCATGATCTTTGTTTTCTGAATGTTGAGCTTTAAGCCAACTTTTTCACTTTCATCAGGTGGGTTTTAAGGAGAGGCACTATTTCTGACACTTTTAGTTCTGATTCTCTTTCTGATACTTCTAGCACAATGCCTCCTACATGGTATGAAACTGTTAATTAAAAAAAAAAAAGCTTTAATTTAATCATAATTGGGGTGAAAAAAAAAAAAAGGACAGCTTACTGCAGTCTTTGGCCACCTGATTCAAAGAGCTGATTCACTGGAAAAGACCCTGAGGCTGGGAAAGATTGAAGACAAAAAGAGAAGGAGGCAGCAGAAGATGAGATGAATGTGATGGTTAGATAGCATCACTGATTCAATGGACATGAATTTGAGCAAACTCCAGGAGATGGCGAAGGGCAGAGGAGCCTGGTATACTACAGTCTACAGGGTTGCAAAGAGTCAGACACAATTTAGCGACTGAATGAGAACAACTTTAGTCTTTTACTTGTCAATTAAGAGTCCTGTATTTTAATTACAATTATGCACATTTTTAATACATATAATTGGCCATTTATCTTTTTTAACCTACTTATTGCTGTAATTCTATTTATCTATATATGAACAAATACTTGATATTATTTGTACAAATTACAGAATCTTTGGTAAGTTCCTAATTAGTTTAAGTCAAATCTGAAGGGCAAGCCTACAAATACATAAGAAACAACAAAAGAGTCACCTGCAGCAGTCAAGTAATTTTATTGACCTAGTAAACTAAGCGGTCTTACTTGGAGAAGGCAATGGCAACCCATTCCAGTGTTCTTGCCTGGAGAATCCCAGGGACGGCAGGGCCTGGTGGGCTGCCGTCTATGGGGTCGCACAGAAGTGATCTTACTTACTTGCTCCCAAGTACACAAAGTTATTATTGCATTTAACCCTCAGAAATATGCCTATTCTTTTCTCTCTTATTTTCCACATAGAAAAATATACATATATATATGTATGTTTATATGAATGCAGATCAAGATACAAAGTAGAGCACTGTTGTGAAAATTATGACTCTTTAAAAAATAATAATAGTGACTCTGTAACAGATATTATGGGAAATCTGATTTTAAAATGTTTATGGCAACCTAAAAGCAAAATAGACAAGTTACAGGCTTGAGATTGGAAGATATGCTTTCACTTAAATGATGGCAGTCTTGACAAATAATTTAGCTTTCTCAACTTAGTGCCTCATTTATAAATTTAGTTAAAATATATCCTACATACAAATCATTTAAGCATTTATATTCTTAATAATTGTTACTAGAAATAGTACCATGATTATGGTTATTTTATCACTACATACTGTCACTTTTTCAAGGTAACTTTTGAAGAATTATCATGAAGAAATAAATCATAACTACAAATTGTTCACCTGAATTATCCATAGCTAGTCATTCGTGTTACATAGCGATATACATTCTTTCATTATTTACTTTTGTCATTGATTGGCATTTTAAGAAGTAACTAAATTCTTTATTGCAAGGGAAACTCTTGAAATTGGAAGTTTACAACTTCTTTATACAAATTTGAAAGAAGAATTGAATGATAAGCTTTGTCTGTGAACTCCTGCTTTATTCATAGAAATGGCATTATATTTTGTGATTGAGTGTGAAGTTATGGATTGAATAACCATGATCCCCACTAAAAAGCCATGTAAAATGAAGAGGAATGGATGCTTTTCACACTCTGTCACATACAGTTTCCGCCTTATATGAATATAGTCCTGTTAAAATTATGACATTGATTATATAAATTTAAAGAAAGTAATTATTTTTCATTTTATACTAAGAAAAGAAAAATTCTTCATTCTTATAAGTACTATGAGAGCTTGAAGTATACTTTGCTTATTAATATAAATTTATTTGATTTCTTTTTGAAATTCAATTAACATTTACTTCCAGCAAACTCATTCTAGTCTTCTAAATCAATAATAAAAATTAAATAACTGTTAGATGACTGGCTTATTTAATACATTAAGGGCATGCCATCAATTCAGCACTATTTCAAGTTACTTGAAGAGGTCATCTGACATACTCAACCCATAGGCTCAGTAAAATGTTTGTAATTAAGAGATCAAATTAATCACAATATTTCCATAAGCAGCAGAAAATCATAGGACAGAATAACTATCATACATTCATTGTATCTACTATATCTGTGCGAATAAAGGTGCAAGTTAGTCATGTAACCATTTCTTACTTTCACCACTTATTCACATTTGCTAGTGAGTGATCTGCTAAGGGTCAAACCCAGAATTTGAACAGAAACATCATTCTTTCCTTCAGAGGCAACATTCAAAGCAGGGTACAGGTCTAACAAAATGGGAATCACACAGTTTAGAAAAATTCTCAGAAAAATACATTGTCAAAATTTTAATTATGTCTAAATTTAAATCCAAGGAGATTGAATATAAACAAATAGAACTTTTATAAAAGACTGCTGCTGCTAAGTCACTTCAGTTGTGTCCAACTCTGTGCGACCCCATAGAGGCAGCCCACCAGGCTCCCCCATCCCTGGGATTCTCCAGGCAGGAACACTGAAGTGTGTTGCCATTTCCTTCTCCAACGCATGAAAGTGAAAAGTGAAAGTGAAGTCACTCAGTTGTGTCCAACTCTTCGGTACCCCCTGGACTGCAGCCTACAAGGCTCCTCCGTCCATGGGATTTTCCAGGCAAGAAGAGTATTGGAGTGGGGTGCCATTGCCTTCTCTGTTATAAAAAACCATTCAGAACAAAATGCCTGCCTCTTAATTGCTCCCAAAAAAAGATATGTGGAGATTCCACAAGAAGCTGAATCAGATACAGTTTGGGAAGCTGCAAAAAACTACAGGAATCCATAATGTATAGAGTTATTCTTGCATAGCAATCACAAACTCCAGTAAACACTTTTTTTTAAATGGTCAAACTGAAGAATGTAGTTAATTCAAACTCAGAAATGCTATGAAAGAGGTAGTTGGTAAATCCATGAATTATCCTCAGAGCTGTTTGCAGTAAGAATTTCCTATCTCCAGATCTGAAAATGTAAAGTAATCATTTTATAAAATTTTCTTTCACAGATGCCTATATCTTCATTATTTTGTTTCACGTAATCTTCCCTTTGTTTTACAATGCATAACAGTGATTTTTTTTCTTTCATAAATCCATCTCTTGGGTCCTTCTTTCTTTCCTATGCCTTGACATGTTCTCAGGCTTTCAGTTCAGTTCAGATCAGTTCAGTTCAGTCACTCAGTCATGTCCGACTCTTTGCAACCCCATGGGCCACAGCACGCCAGGCCTCCCTGTCCATCACCAGCTCCGGGAGTTTACCCAAACTCATGTCCATTGAGTCAGTGATGCCATCCAACCATCTCATCCTCTGTCATCCTCTTCTTCTGCCTTCAATCTTTCCCAGCATCAGAGTCTTTTTCAATGAGTCAGCTCTTCGAATCAGGTGGCCAGAGTATTTGAGTTTCAGCTTCAACATCAGTCCTTCCAATGAACACCCAGGACTGATCTTCCTTAGGATGGACTGGTTGGATCTTCTTGCAATCCAAGGGACTCTCAAGAGTCTTCTCCAACACCACAGTTCAAAAGCATCAATTCTTTCACGCTCAGTTTTCTTTATAGTCCAACTCTCACATCCATACTTGTCTACCAGTAAAACCAGAGCCTTGACTAGATGGACCTTTGTTGGCAAAGTAATGTCTCTGCTTTTTAATATGCTATCTAGGTTGGTCATAACTTTCCTTCCAAGGAGTAAGCATCTTTTAATTTCATGCCTGCAGTCACCATCTGCAATGATTTTCGAGCCCCCCAAAATAAAGTCTCTCACTGTTTCCACTGTTTCCCCATCTATTTCCCATGAAGTGATGGGACCAGATGCCATGATCTTAGTTTTCTGCATGTTCAGCTTTAACCCAGATTTTTCACTCTCCTCTTTCAATTTCATCAAGAGGTTCTATTTCTTATTCACTTTGTGACATAAGGGTGGTGTCATCTGCATATTTGAGGTTATAGATATTTCTCCCAGCTATCTTGATTCCAGTTCATGCTTCATCCAGCCCAGCGTTTCTCATGATGTACTCTGCATACAAGTTAAATAAGCAGGGTGACAATATACGTCTTCTTTAAGCTCAATCACCACTCTTTGTAGGTTTCTCCTAATTCTATACACCCTGTTTTGACTTCTTTTTCAAGTTCTATACTTGAATTTCTAGTTTGGTCATCCACTAGTATGTATTCTACTGGATTCTACAGCTTTAGTGCAATACATGTACAACAAATATGGTTTTAATGAGTTACTAGGCACACAAACCCAAAAAATCATGTACAGTTTTGAGCCCTTCTCTTTAATTTTGGTTACTTAATGCCCCATCACTCTTGCCCCCATAAATACTGACAATGTCTATCTGAAAACCTATTCTGAAATGAGGTTGCAAAGCGTCCTTGACTGTCCTGTTTCATACCCTTTGTTAACAGCTGGAAAACTACTCTTCAATGAAGGATTTGAACTTTGTACCCTAGAACCTGTAATACACACGATAGAGCAGGAAAAATTTCAAAATCCTTTATTTTGAATTCTTAGTTATGTTGTGAAATTAAGTCTTACTCTTTTCTGCCTGGGAAATGTTGCCTATGGTTTTCTCTCTCCTTTAATATCTTTAAATCTATACTTCTCAATATGTTACCCAAATCCCTAGCCTCTCTTTCAAATACCACCTTGTTTAGGAAGGCTTCTCTACATATTTATCTGTGTATATTATTTGCTTCTCTTCTTATTTTCCTCTTTGAGGATATTTATCATAGTCTGCTTTCTTTTACAACTATTTATGTACTTACTTTACATGCCCAAATCACTAGATTTTGCCTTATTTTTTGTCACAAATGCCTAACCTTTGTTCCACTTCCCTAATGTAATCTTTGCTTTTTAATAATTCAACAAACTATCTAGATCATCATATACTCCATCTGTTAATCGTTTATGTAGACTGATCTGGGTCATCAGTTTTCCTGTTTTTTCACTGATGAATAGAGACCATGTGCATAGGTGTAGTATGTTAAAGAACCTTTTCCACTTCTTAAAGAGTATTTAAGTACAGATGTGCACAAAGTGTTGATATATTTTCAGCATGAAAGTAAAAGTGAAAGGCTTATATTAACTTGAAACTAAAAGTTGATACACACACACACATATACACACACATATATATATATGAGCATTGAAGCCAAAAAAAGTATGTGAGAGTTATCTTCCTTTGTTATGTGGTTTTAAATCAATTGTTTCACCAACAATGCACCTGTCCCTAATCTTATTCAGTCTCTTCTGTTCCATAAACCACTGTATGAAAGTCATTATACTGTGGGAAATTAATGCTTAATAACAATAGACATAGTCACCTTACATTTTTTAGTGCTTGCATATTTTCAAAGCATTTTCTCAGCCATTACCTTATTTTAGCCTCGTAACAACCCTGCTGTTGTATATATGGCACATGTAGTAGCAAATTCATTGTTATTACATGCATATTTTTGGCATCCTACTATTAATACGCTACATTATAACAATATTAATTATTTCAAAAAATATATTTACTCTGGAAAAATCTATGGACTTTTTAAAATTAAGGAAAGATTAATTTAAATACCAATAGATTAAATACATAGGTGTTCTCGAAGATAGTGATTATGCTTTGAAATATAGTATATTAAATGAAGTATATGTATCTAGCCTCATATATGCTATTCTTATAAATGCTTCTGGTAATTTTGCAATTTCAAAGACTGAGGTTTGATTTTAATTTATAATGTGAACCCTATCTTCCAGGGAATCTAGCACCTTTATAGGTTACTAAAAAAGACTTATACAGCCCTCTAGTGTTCCAAAGCTAGAGACCCCTAATAGAAAATACATTCAAGCATGGTTAAATTCATCCCCTCACCCACCTGCTTTAAAGTGGAATCACAGCTGACAGGACCACTGCTCAGAGCGCATATTATTTAAACTCTTAGAATTATAGCATTGGCAGTGGGAATTGAACTGTTCTCACTCATATCACTGGGGAAAGAGCACTGAGTACATGACAGCTTAGAAAGTGCCTTTATGGAAGAAAGTGTTCAGATAAATCAATTTTCTGCAGAAAAAAATGGAAAAAAATTAATTTGCTGTGTACTTATTTAAACAGCTGACTAAAGAGTTTATTATGCTTGAATGCAGGCCTTCAGCAATAGTTATTGCTCCCTTCTCCTCTCTCCCTCTCTCCCAATGAATTCCCATTGACAGAGCCTACAGCTAACCTCTCAGAAATCATATAAAACCTGACATTGCTAAAAAATTAACCTCAAAAAGGTGTCTTCAGGTGTTGTCTTTCAAATCAAATCAAATTTTAATAGACAAACTGCGAGCTGAGAGCTCATTCTTTATAACTTGATTACCAAGCCAGATTCACAAGCTGTCCCTGGTCTGCAGATGGAGCTATTGACAAAATAGTCCTATCCACTTGAGAAAATCAGGGCTCAGACTTGAGTTTTACTGAATGTTTATTTCTCTCTCTCTCTCTTTTTTGAGGACTCAAGGAATGTCTCAAGGAGGACTCAATATGTCTCAAGGAATATCCTTAATATTATATTTTCAAGTAAAAGAAATCTATCATTTGAAAATTAAAAAGAGCTTCAAAATCTGATGAGTGTTATCTATTTTCATTATAAAATTGTACAATATAATGCTACGTAAATAAAAACAGATATATGCCAGTGAAAAGTGAATAAAATACATAAATAGATTGTGTAATATAAGAAGCAATAGTACAGAAATTGACTCTATGTATTATTCCTTTCTAAACAGGAATTTTTAACATGGCATGCTAAGTTCCTTAACATTTAGTATGCAAACAATACTTTCTATGACAGAATATGTTTTTTTTTTCATGTTTAATTATCCATGATCACAATACAGGGGGTAAGTGATATAGTTAAGAAAATCTACATGTAGAATAAATGGATATATAGTGACTATAGTGAAGTTGCTCAGTCGTGTCCAACTCTTTGCGACCCCATGGACTGTAGCCTACCAGGCTCCTCTGTCCATGGGATTTTCCAGGCAATAGTCCTGGAGTGGATTGCCATTTCCTTCTCCAGGGGATCTTCACGACCCAGGGATTGAACCCGGGTCTCCCTCATTGTAGACAGACGCTTCACCATCTGAGTCACCAAGGAATAGATGGATATAGATCTAATAAGTTGGGAGGAACTTTAGTGATAATCCAGACAATATTTGATAGATTTTAAGAGTTAGAAAGGACTCATTTATCACTCATTTATTCTTTCAATAAATATAAAGGGATACATCTGGTTGGTGTTAAAATTAAAGAATAATCTAATTCATCTTCTCTCAAGACATTTACAATCAAGATACACAATAGACACATCAAAGTCTTTAGGTCAGAGTAAAGAACTATGGAAAGAGGGAAAAACTCTAGTTTCCCAGTACTGTGGTGTACCAGAAAAGATAATTTTAAAAAGTCACTTGCCAAAGTTGTAAGGTTGTCTAGGAAAATACCCCTTCCCAGGTGGCACTAGTTGTACAGAGTCCACCTGCCGATGCAGGAGACATAAGAGACTTGGGTTTGATCCCTGGGTCAGGAAGATCCCCTGGAGAAGGGCACTTCAACCCATTCCAGGATTCTTGCCTGAAGAATCCCATGGACAGAGGAGCCTGGTGGGCTACAGTTCATAGGGGTTACAAAGAGTGTGATGTGACTGAAGCAACTTAGCATTGGCACAGCACAGCAGGAAAATAACATCATTTTATAGAACAGAAACTGAGTTGGCAAAAAATCATGGTTGATAGTTGTCAAGATCACGGTCAGAAAGAGCTTTCCTTATTTCCTTCCCAAATGATTTTCACAGCAAAACACATTTGTAGGTGAAGAATATATTAATTTCTACTCAGGTTGAAAGTACAGAGCCTTAGTGAATAGTGTAACTAGATGCTACAATGAAAGCAAGGCATCTGTCCTCAATCATGAACCTCATGAACTATATCAGGAATTTCATGGAAGTAGTCCTAAGATACATTGCACTAAGATTTTTTTAATTAAAAAATATTTTAAAGTTTCAAACAATTTGTTTTAAAATAAATATAAACTTTCGACTGCCGTCAGCTTCTGGTGACATAGCTGGAATAACAGAGCCCTGAATTCCAATCATTGTGAGTACTCTAGTTGTGCTATAAAATAACGTCTGGTCAAGTGGATTGTCAAAGCATCTGTCCTCTTATGTTTTGTTGCTGTAGGATTGAAGAAAGAAAAAACTTTTTTCTGATATTTCCTGCTTATTTTAATTTTTTATGTGATAAGCAATAGAAACTACTTAAACAGAGATGCTTTTGTATCTGAAAATTACTATAATATATGCCTTTATATATCTCAGAGGAAAAATAAATGTAATCACTATAATCACATTGGGGAAATAAACCCACATATTCTATACTCATTGAAATTAGAATTCTTTAGAAAAGAACTAGAACAAGAGAAAGAAGACATGTATTATGTTTATAAAATATCTGTTGAAAGCCATAAAATACTAAAAATATGATAATGATGTTTTCAAATTGCATATTGAAGTCATATATTTGAAATAATGGTCAGCATCTTTATTTCTAATCTACAAATAGAGGTTTATTATACTTAATTTTATTGAAAATATGACATATTTCAAAACAAAAAGAAGAGTTTTCACTGGCAGGAGTAGGGTAGGGGAAAGAAAGAATGCTATGCCATCTGCTTAAACCTGAATTTTAAAAATTCCACCTTCATTCATGCAAAGACTTGGCTAGGCTATCTTGAGCCATGGAGCACTGGAGTTCTGAATTTCTATTTAAAACTTCACATAATGGTAGTTCCCATATGTTGTTGTTTAATCACTAAGTTATGTCCTACTCTTTGCAACCCCATGTACTCTAGCCCACCAGGTTCCTCTGTCTATGGAATTTCCCTGGCAATATACTGGAGTGGGTTGCCATTTCCTTCTCTGGTGTATCTTCCCCACCCAAGGATCAAACCCACATCTCCTGCACTGGCAGGCAGATTCTTTATCACTGAGCCATCAGGGAAGCCCCAGACCCATATTTTGTTGTTTGGTCACTAATTCGTGTCCTATTCTTTGCAACCCCATGGACTGTGTGGATTGCCAGGCTCCTCTGTCCATGGGATTTTCTAGGCAAAATACTGGAGTGGGTTGCCATTTCCTACTCCAAGGGATCTTCCTGATCCAGGGATCGAACCCAGTCTCTTGTGTCTCCTGCATTGGTATGGAGTAATTTGTCAACTTTCAATTCATAATCTAGGTTACAAATTTGAATGTGTCATCAGTAATCCTTGAAAGAAACTTAAAACTATAGCTTTTATTGTCAATGTGTAACAAGTTAGAATTCAGAAAGAAAACATTCCCTTAGTCATAATATACCACTTTTTTAGAAAAAAATAATATATTTCCATTCTACTAGTATTGATTTAAGTTTATATACTAGGTGTTGATTAAGGGAACTCATATTCTGAGATTTAATTGGTATTCTCTAAGATATCTGGTTACAATTCTAATACAGTCAATATATTTGAGAACATCCACAGAAATTCATTCTATTCCATAACCATTCATTTTTACATTGTATTCTCACCCAAAGTAAGATATCATACTTTATACAAATGCCTTTAGTTATGTATAATTTTATAACTTAGATATTGTGTGTGTGTTAGTCACTCAGTTGTGTCTGACTCTTTGCAAGTCCATGGACTGTATAGCCTACCAGGCTCCTCTTGTCTCATGGAATTCTCTAGCCAAGAATATAGGTATGGGTTGCCATTCCTTTCTTCAGGGCTTACTCCTTACCCAGGGAATGAACCAGGGTTTCTTGCCTTGCAGGTATATTCTTTACCATTTGAGCCACCAGGGAAGACCAAATTTAGATATTACAGACCTTTAAATTGCATTTACAGCTACATTTAATTTTTGTTGTAAACTATTCCAATCACTGCATTATTTAGAGACATACTGACAAAACAACTACATACAAATTCTAATCAAAGAGAATAGCATTGTATACTAATCTATGACTAAGAAGTTATTAACATGATATCATACTGGGCACACTAGATGATATAAACAAGAAAACAATGGCTTGAGAAGAATGGTACAAACAATACAAAGAACTAAATATAAAACAATGAATATGATATTAGTGGTTACCAACAACACCTACTGAAATTTCAAAAGAAATCAGGTTCTTTACCGTGGAGTAGTTTAAGTTTTAGGGAAGATTCAGGGTACTGTTTTAACAAGTACATTTATCTAGACAGCAGGAGACATGAGTTCTAATTCCAGTTCTATCATTAAGCATGCCTTCTTGTTAAAATGCTTTTCTCATTATGAGCATTAATTTCCTCACCTGCAATTGAAGTAGCAACACTTTCCTGCTTATATCACGGAGCTGTGGTATTATGCTTATTTTAATAAAGTTTGAATGGTTTTAAATTTGCCAAGTCTGATTCAAACACATATTGATCACAAAGCATTTCTTAGATTAAGCTATCTTCTTCAGTAAGCTTTTTATATTATGTTAACAAAAAATATTCATCCAAGATTCTTACAGAACCCACAGATAAGAATAGAAAGTAAAAGGGATTTGTAAGAAGCTACGTAACATTGTGACTTCAGCATAGTAACCATCAAAATTACTTGATGGTGAAATATTTATTTCATAATTCATGATTTTTAAATTAAAAATGTTAGGATGTTTACTGATGTTGCTTTTTATAGACAATTTGCCAATTTTTTATATAACCAAATGCCCTAGAATTAGTTAGCAATTTTCTTAGTAACAAAACTGTTTTGACATGCTTCATGTGTTTCCAAATTGCATGTAAAATGGATCAAATTGTGTCCTAAACAGAAGTATGTAATATATCTATGCACAAATCACAAATATGTTATTTGATGGGTCTAGTTAGTTAGTCCTTATATGAGCAACATCCGGTAGATGTAGTGGCCATGAGATTCATCTTCCATCTTTAGGACACCTTTGCAGGACAAACAGCAGTATCCCAATCAACAGTTTTAGAAGAGAGAGCAGGGAATGTTGACATGGCACCAGTCAATGTTACCTCACATACTGTGAAATACACAATATATTTTTAAAAAGTAAAGTGAGAAATGCGCAGATATGATGGTTGGAGATTATAGGACACTCCCACTGGTACATTTCAGCTGAGAAATTAGTCAATGTCCTATTGTTTTCAAAATGTTTTTGCATCATTGGTTGAAATATTTTGTAACTGCAGAAGTCATCTATGGGTGACATTGCAACTCAAAGCTGAAAGGATCTTATCTGAGTTTCTATAATGGATGTTGGTAATAAACTTTTGTATATAATATGATTTCAGAAATGCATTACCAGAGCATAAACACCTTGTTAATAGCATCAGCCTAAGGGGCTGTCAAATGATCAGCACAAACCAAAATATCAGAAAACAACTGTGTGGGTTATAGGCAAGTTAATTTATAAGGTCAGCCTAGGGAAAGACTTCACATAATTGAAGTTGCATTTACTCCTCAGAATAATATTTTGGTTAATACTGATTGCATAAAGGACACTCTTAGGTAATTTTGGCACCCCACTCCAGTGCTCTTGCCTGGAAAATCCCATGGACAGAGGAGCCTGGTAGGCTGCAGTCCATGGGGTCGTGAAGAGTCCAACACAACTGAGTGACTTCACTTTCACTTTTCACTTTCATGCATTGGAGAAGGAAATGGCAACCCACTCAAGTGTTCTTGCCTGGAGAATCCCAGGGATGGGGGAGCCTGGTGGGCTGCTGTGTATGGGGTCGCACAGAGTTGGACATGACTAAAGCAACTTAGCAGCAGCAGCAGCAGTAGGTAATATTAGACATTAATTTGTGATTATGCTCACACAAATGTACTAGTAGGTTAAAAAAATAAGGCTTATGTAGAGAAAAATGTCATAAAAATTTGTGATTGTTAAATGATAACTATTTAAAAGTGTTATTGAGTTATATGAATGAAAGCAAATAGTCAAATGTAGTTTATATTGTAGATTTTTAAGGATTCTCTATTTTAAAAATCTTTTTCATTCATCTTAATATATCTAACAATTTAGATAATATCAGGCACACTGCAGGAGGGCAATATTTGTTGTACTAAATATATGAGTGTTTTGTAAAGAATACACATTTATCATTTATATAAATATTTTAATTGCTAATTGTGTTATATTAATCCCAGTTTTAAACTAGGAATCAAAATATGTGGATTCTTGTTTCTGTTACTAAATCTGAGACTTCAGTCTTATAATCCATTTTAAATCTAGTTTCTTCTAGCAATATATTCAGTGAAATCTGGGTCTAATGTCAAATTGCTGTATCCCTAAGCTTGAGATGTTTAAAAATAAATCTCAGTATCAGTGATTCATATGATGTGACTATATATTGAACACATATAACACAATCATGTTTTCTCCTTCAGTAATTATTTTAAGTACTTTAGGTAGTAGTGAAAGTGTTAGTCACTCAGTCTTGTCTGACTCTTTGTGACCCCAGGGACTGTAGCCTGCCAGGCTTCTTTGTCCATGGAATTCTCCAGGCAAAGAATACTGGAATGAGTATTTCCTTATCCAGGGGCTCTTCATTAATGGTAATTTGCTGTGCTAGAGATAAATGTAACATTCTATAGTCACACTGTAAGAGAGGTTTTGAAACCAGCATTGGATACTGCACTGGTTATTAAGCATTTGTTTTTCAATCCAAATTTATCCCTTGAGTGGAGTCTTCATGATACAGAGGCTGAACTCTGGAAATTGCATTTGTTTTTCGCCAACTGGTGCCCTGCTAGGTTCTGCCAATTTGTGATACTTAGCTAACTGGACAGGAGAAGGCATTGTTCTGTTTATCTGTTGCCAGGTTGGTGCATTTCAGTGGAAGTGTCCAATGAAGATACCTCATTTGTCAAAGATCTGGAGAAAGGGTCTTTGTCAATTTCTGATTGCATCACCCAAGCAATGGTATGTTATCCAAGTTGTGGCAACTGGTTCCAACTGCAGTTCAATTCAGGCTCTAGCTTTTTTCCACATTCCAAATACATAATGCCTCAGAAGACATACCATTGGTGCCACCACTTCAGAATTCCATTTTCATGAGGTCCCTCCTCTGAGCCCCTGGGGTTTGATCTCTGTCAGTGGAACTTGATGGATAAACTCATGAGAGACCCCCATCTCAAAAACCTGGTCCAGGCATGACAGGGTGCCTCCTCCAAGTTTCTAGTCTAGTTTCTGAATACCTTTCTCTCTTTGCTTAACAGTAGTAAGGATGGCAAGTCTTTATAGCAGTCACTAGTTCAATGTTCCCTCAGTGTTTACACAGCGTCATTTTAGTCTTCCTGTGTCTCTTTAACCATTTGCCTATGTTAAAAAATCTGTTAAAGTAACCATCATAGTTTCTGCTTTCCTAACTGGGTCCCAACAGACACAGTTAGGAAAGTTTTGGGTAAGTTTTGGCTAAGTTTTAATCCCACAAAATATTTTATTATTGAATTGACTGTATTGTAAATACAAAATTATACATATCAGTTTTAATGTTTCTAAGTGGGCTTGAATATGAGATTAAATGGAGTTCACATGTTAGTGTAAGTATGAGATAATTTTATTTACTATCATATTTCTATGGTCACTTCAGTATTTTCAACAAATGGTTAAATAATCAATGTTAATAATAATGTTTTGAGAACACATATTAAAAAACAATCAGAACTTTTCTTTTTATTGTCATGCATTATCATTACATTTTTCATGACTCAGGAAATATGGACCTGATGAATAAACACAATAGATTTAGTTAGTTACCCATCTTGCTTTAAAAAAAAATTTATTATATTGAGAATTATATAAACTCATAAATTATGTTTGCATGGTGATTAAAAATCAGAACATATGCACTGATTAAAATTCAGTGGTAATTAGAATTATGCTACAGGTGATATGTGAATCTGATGGATTTTTTAAAAATCATTTATCTGAGACATTAGAACAATGATAAAAAGAGAAATGATACTCAATTGTACTAAATGATTACTGAAACTTCATTTACGCTACAGCAATTCAGTATTTCACAATAATTGATGTACTTTTCTGATAATTCAATATTTGTTACAAAAAGATAACTGAAATACTAATCTGCTTTTTCTTTATGCAACCTTCTATTTTAGAAATGACATAAGGTAACCATCTTAACATAATTTCCATATTCATAATAATGCCAGATGCAATAAATATTCTATGGCCTTACTGTAAAGCAATATTCCTTGTTCATTCACTGGATCTTCAAATGTAATTATATTTTAGTTTATATCAATGTAAACCATCATTCTTGGACAATGTAATAGCAAAACTGCTCTAGGAAGATGTATTGAATAATTACTATGAAACTCTACTTATATGCCATCAAATATTTGTAGTTACATTTTTTTTTTTAATTCTGAGACCAAATGATCTACTAGAAATCTCCACTTCTGACTTTGAAAGAGAAAATGTACCATTCATCCAGATAGGAATATATCTGTCTGCCTAAGAGGTACCAGCTAGCCTAGCTCTGACAGTGGAAGGCAGAGACTAATGATTTTTAGGCTCAATAAAAACTGTAATAAGGAAACACACATGATTGGAAGCTAGGTTTGGTCTTTGGGAAATTTGCTTACATCAAACTTCTTTGGGTCTCAGATTTTTGTTTGTAAAACGAAGGTTGAATCATGGATCTGAAGTTGTTACACAGATGGACTTTCAGAGCCAACAGAGTAGACTGACCCTTGTATCTATTGATGCTAATCTTTAGCTGGGTGGCTTTCAGCAACCTGTTTAATCTCCTTGAGTGCCAATCTTCTTCATCAGTGAAATAGGAATTGTGGGTTCCATTCAGTAATAGTTACACAGGTCCAGTCATACACAGGCTCTCTACAATCTAAAAATTTTTCTAGCTCTAAAATTCTATAACCACTAAAGGTTTTAAATAATTTATTTTCTATAAAGTAGATTGTCTTGTCCGACTCTTTGCGACCCATGTAGCCTTCCTGGCTTCTCAGTCCATGGGATTTTCCAGGCAAGAGTACTGGAGTGGGTGGCCATTTCCATCTCCAGGGGATCCTCCTGACCCAGGGATCGAACCCGGGTCTCCCGCATTGTAGGCAGACGCTTTACCCTCTGAGCCACCAGGGAAGCTCATAAAGTAGATGGTCTTCTGATTACTGTGTATATTCCTCACATCTGACTTTTTGTGACACCATGAACTGTATGTAGCCCACTAGGCTGCTCTGTCCATGGAATTTTCCAGGCAACAATACTGTAGTAGATTGCCATTTCCTACTCCAAGGGATCTTTCCAACCCCAGGAAGGAATCTGTATCTCTTAAGTCTCATACATTGGCCAGCAGATTCTTTACCTCTGCCTCACCTGGGAAGCTTCTAATCATATTTTTCCTCTAAGGTTTTGAAAGTCCCTTATGTGTTTATCTTTTTAAAATACATTTATTAAATAAGAGAAAATCAGAAGTTGTAATCTATGTTCCTGAAAATGACAAATAAGTTTAAATTATATTAGTAGTCCTTATGTATGACTTTATAAAGTCTCTTTATGAAACTTACAAAAACAAACAAATGAGGAGAAGAAACGCAGTTCAATAGCAATCCTCTTTGTTGCCTGCCACTTAAACCAATAACATAGGGGAGAATAGCAACAGAAGATAATTTGTGTTTATGATTGAAGCATCATGTATAGAACAATATAATGCATACTCCATGTCTCTCTGATAATATTTGGAAGAATTAAAGTCAGAGAATAAGGGTCATTCTTAGTTTAAGATTTCTTTAAAACAAGATTTCTCAGCAGGGGTGTGACAGACATTCTGGACCATCTAATACTTTGCTAATTAGGGCAAGTTGCTTCCCTGTATATTGTGGACTATTGAGCAACATCCTAGATTTTGTCCACTAGGAGCCAGTTAGACACTCACCCCTGACTGTGACAATTAAAAAATGTCTCAAAAAAAAAAAATGTCTCTATAGTACAGTTCCTCAGAAAACAAAACTTAGAATTACAGAATTCAACGATTCCACTTTTGGATATACGCCCAAAAAAACTGAAAGCAGGGACTCAAGAAAATATTTATAGACCAGTGTACACAGCAACATTATCCACGACAGCCAAAAGGTGGAAGCAATCCACATGCCCAACTGTGGTCTGCACATACAATTGAATGTAATTCAGCCTGAAAAAAAAAAAAAATGAAATTTGGATGCAAGGTACAACATGATTGGGACTTGAATGTATTATGGGACGTGACAGAGGACAAATGTCAAAAGAAACAAAACACAAGTATTGTATGATTCCACTGGTATGAGATACCTAGAGCAGTCAAATTCATATAGACAAAAAAGAGAATAGTGGTTGCCAAGGTCTGAGGAGAGGAAGGTATGGGAAGTTACTGTTAAATGAATACAAAGTTTCAGCTCAGTAAGATGAAAAAGTTCTGGAGATGGATATGGCGATGGTTGCACAATAATGTGAATACACTTAATGGCTCTGAATGTACAGTTAAAAATGCTTCAGGTGATAAATTTTATGTTATGTTCAGTTCGCCACATGAAAAAAATCATCTCTAGACACTAACAAATGAACTCTGGGTGTTGAGGGGAGGAGACAAAATCACCCATGATTGAGGACCACTGCTTTAAATATAGTTTGTATTTACTTTTTTTTTTTTAAGCAATCACTATTTCATACAGTGCTAGTGTCTTTGTTTCACATTCCAAACTCCTCTCTTATAAAGAAAAACATCTTCTCATTTTTTTTTAACTGATAGGTACTACTTTTCTCTCAAGCCCATTTTTGACAAGAAACAATTTCCATTTTAAAATGAGTTTTGGATTTCCCTGGTGACACAGTGGATAAGAATATGCCTGCCAAGGCAGGGAACAAGGTTTCAATCCCTGTTCTGGGAAGATTCCACATGCTGAGGAGCAACTAGGCCTGTGCACCACAGCTACTGAGCCTGTGTGCTGCAACTGCTGAGGCCAGCATGCCTGGAGTCTGTGCTCCCCGAGAGGCCACTGCAATGAGAGGCACAACTGCGCCCTGCAATGAAGAGTAACCTCCACTTGCCACAGTTAGTGAAGCCCATGCAAAGCAATGAAGACCCAGCAGAGCCAAAAATAGATTAATTAAATAAAAGAAGTTTTAAACTACTGCAACAGAAAATAATTGTTCATGACTAGCAGATACATGGAGAAGGCGATGGCACCCCACTCCAGTACTCTTGCCTGGAAAATTCCACGGACGGAAGAGCCTGGTGGGCCACAGTCCATGAGGTCGCTAAGAGTTGGACACGACTGAGAGACTTCACTTTGACTTTTCACTTTCATGCATTGGAGAAGGAAATGGCAACCCACTCCAGTGTTCTTGCCTGGAGAATCCCAGGGACGGGAGCCTGGTGGGCTGCCTTCTATGGGGTCACACAGAGTGAGACACAACTGAAGTGACGCAGCAGCAGCAGCAGATACATGGGAAATCACTAAACACTCTGGCTGAATGACATGTCTGGGATGTAGTAGGTTGAATGGTAGTCCCCAAAATATAAATTAATGTCTTAATTCCCAGAACCTGTGAACATGAACTTACTCACAAAAAAAGGGTCTTTTGCAGAGGTAACTTAGGTAAGGATGGTTAGAGGAGATCATCCTGGATTATCCAGGTTGGCCCTAAATATAATGACAAGTATGTCTATAAATTGCACAGAGAGGAGGCTTTTGTGCAGAGAGAAGGCCATTGGAAGATCGAAACTAAGATTGATGTGGATGCCACCCCAAACCAAAGAAAACCAAATTGCCTCAGACACCGAAGCTAGGAGAGAGACATGGGGAAAGGGGTGGGAGGGGTTCTGCCTAGTGCTTTTTGAGAAAGTGTGGCCCTGAAGACACCTTGATTTTGAACTTCTTACCTCAGAATTGCAACAGAATAAAATTCCTGTCACTTAAGTCATCCAGCTTTTGGTAATTTGTGATGTCAGCCACAGAAAACCAATACAAAGGGCAACTATAATTTATGACTAGAAATATTATGCTTATTCTTCTCCAGGGTTTTCCTGGTGGCTCAGATGGGAAAGAATCTGTCTGCAATGCAGGAGACCCGGGTTTGATCCCTGGGTTGGGAAAAATCCCCTCGAGAAGGGAATGGCCACCCACTCTGGTACTCTAGCCTAGAGAATCCATGGACAGAGGAGTCTGGTGGGCTACAGTCCATAGGGTGGCAAAGAGTCAAAAATGACTGAGCGACTAATACACACTCTTCTCTAAAATAAGATTTAAAAAATTATATTTCAAACCTGATGTTGTGAGAGATTATGCTAGGTTGATATATACATTTTTAAAGAATACGTCTATATATTGTGTCTATTTTTACCTAACAAAGTATCATACAGCTTTGTCTAGCAGCAGTGGTGAAGTCGCTCAGTTGTGTCTGATTCTTTGCAACCCCATGGACTATAGCCTACTAGGCTTCTCCGTCCATGGGATTTTCCAGGCAAGGGTTCTGGAGTGGGTTGCTATTTCCTTCTCCAGAAGATCTTCCCGACCCAGGAATCGATCCTGTGTTTCCTGCATTGCAGGCAGACACTTTACCCTCTGAGCCACCAGGGAAGCCCTACAGCTTTGTCTATAAATGTCTAAGCATCTTCATTTGGAGCTCTCAGAAAATGTAAAACAAGGTGTCTACTCCTTTTGTTTGATGTTCAGGCCGTTTGACTGTGATACAGGGAGCTAGTTAATATGCACTTTCTGTGGCAGACCCCAGCACCTGTATTGCAGGTGCTAATCAAAGTGCGCCTTCACAGGGTGAAAGAATGGCTATTTGTAATGCAATAATTAGGTTGGGCGGAAAAGCCTGTAAAGTAAATCAATCTAGTTTGCTCTGGAGATCTGACTCCATTCTCTGGGCAGATTGTTAACATAATGAGACAGCAGCCTACAAGAGGTCCTGTGGAAAAGACCCGTGTCGTCTCTCTCCCTTCTTTCTTTAATTTTACAAGGCTTCTTTGGACATAATTGCAATGAAAACTAATATAAACCGCTGATAAAACCTAGGACGCTATGCTTTTCAAAAGGTTATGAAAAGGGTGAGCTGGAATGCAGTAACAGTCTGAACCTATTATTCACAACTTTCAGAGTTGTCTCACCGCAAGCTCCCTGAAGAGCATGAGAATTCCCAGTAAGTAATTACAGTTGAGGAAAAAACAGGGAAGAACATTCAAAGGACAGCTTGAAATACTGGGTTGATTAATCTGAAGTTCAACAAAAGGAAACAAATTAAGTGTTCTTTACAAATCAGGAGGAGACTTTCAAAAGCAAGCTTATTTGTTCCGTGCTGAATTGGCAAAATGTGCTGAACTATCCCAACAATGAAGCTGTTTTCTTACATACTGTAGGATTCTCATGCAGTCCTTTTAAAATGCATGCCATTGGAAAGATGTCTCACATATTAATAAGTTTTTTTCTATCTTTTTTCATGCTTTGAAATCCTCTTTCTTTAAATCTACGAGGTACGTATTTCTTTTTTCTTTTCATAAGCATAAGGAATTAAACTAGACTCCCTTTTATCTCTACTTACATATTTAAAATTTTTCATTGAACTGCATTTTCAAGTTAGTTTATGTCTGCAATAAACAAATACACGCTCTAATTAAAAGTAAAAATCAAAGATGCTTGCATTCCATTACTCACATAAAAATGACACATTTATTTAAAAACTTCAGATATCTTACAATGAGAAATGCTCAGACTTGGGCAGTCATACTTTTCTAGATGGAACTGTGCACTGTGCTTTCTGCTCAGGTTTTTGCATCCTAACTATTGTGAGCAACAATACTATATCTCTATTTCTCTATTTCTGTCTCTATATCTCTGTGTTTGTCTGTATACTTACATATAGGTATATCTGTATATTTGTGTATATATTTCACATTTTGTTAATGCTCAACAGCCAAAAGTTGATATTATTGTCTCAACACAAGTTAAAGAACCGCAAAATCCCTAATGAATGTGATTGTCTTTTTGTTTGACTTGGCTATTTATTTATTTTTAACAATAACAAAACAATTTCTTAGGCTTTAGTAAGCTGAATTTCACTTCTCTGATATTCTGTCTTCAGGTACAATAATAATTAAAAATATAGGAAAGAAAATAAGAGAAGTTTTCATTCAATGCTGGTTAAATATATGCCCAATACCATGCATGTTTTCTAATTGAATCTTAATTGTGTCAATTCCTGTGATGCAGCTGTTGCTTTTTCCTTTTCACAGGTGAAGAATCTGAAGGCTAACAAAATGGGTAACTTGCCCAAAGTCAGGACTTGGGGAAAAGCACAGGTCCCCCGGGCTGACTCTGAAGCACACATCTTTACCTGTAAAGCAGTGCTTCCCAGAAAGCATGTTCGTTTTTACTCTCACTTAAACATTTATTATGTTTCATTTCCAAAGAGCAACATAAGCAACACTGGCTCATATAAAGTTTAATGATATAAAGTTAAATTTTCATGATTTGCTTGAACAAGTATTTCCTTGAAGAGATGAATTCATATTAAAAAACCACTTTGCAAAAGAGAAAGTCCAAAAATTACAAAGCACTAGCAGCAGCAGCAGCAGCAGCTGCAGCTGCAGCTAAGTCATTTCAGTCGTGTCCGACTCTGTGCGACCCCAAAGACAGCAGCCCACCAGTCTCCTCCGTCCCTGGGGTTCTCCAGGCAAAAATACTGGAGTGGATTGCCATTTCCTTCTCCAATGCAGGCATGTGTGCTAAAGTTGTTTCAGTCGTATCCAAGTCTGTACGACCCTATGGACAGCAGCCCACCAGGCTCCTTCATCCACAAGATTCTCCAGGCAAGAATACTGGAGTAGGGTGCCAGCACTAAAGATAGTTAAAATTATATTTTAGCACTAAAATTTTTATTGGTAAGGGTATTTAAAAGGAAACAAACTAGCCTCAAAACAAATTTTTAGATTTAGAAAATAGGCATACTAATGTACTGTGGGGAGAAGGCAATGGCACTCCACTCCAGTACTCTTGCCTGGCAAATTGCATGGACGGAGGAGCCTGGAAGGCTGCAGTCCATGGGGTCACTAGGAGTTGGACACGACTGAGCGACTTCACTTTCACTTTTCACTTTCATGCATTGGAGAAGGAAATGGCAACCCACTCAAGTGTTCTTGCCTGGAGAATCCCAGGGACGGGGGAGCCTGGTGGGCTGCTGTCTATGGGGTCGCACAGAGTCGGACACGACTGAAGTGACTTAGCAGTAGCAGTAGCAATGTACTATGAATAAATAATTTATAAATCAAATCATTCAAACTGATATTAATAAGGTTTCCAGTGTTCAAAGAAAAAAACATAGACCTGGATTGCATGTCATGTGAATTTCATTTGCATGTTTCTACCTCCTCACCGGTATCATAAGAAAATAATATTTCGTGTTATTTTCTATTTAAAAAATAAAATTCCATTATATAAGATATATGTAAATGCATATATAAATGGGGATATACATATATACATCTTCACATATATAGATATATTTACATGTATGTATACACTTATGAATTTATAAATTTCTCCTGTGTGCAGTGTTTTTTGCCCCTCAGGAGAAATTTAGAATAAACAATGAAATTACATATTGAATGCCAATTAAACAGCTTTATTGCTACTAAAAATGTTCTAAAATAAATACTAGTATAGCTTGCCTAGAATTTTACTATTTCTCTTTACTACTATCATGCAATGCGTTGGATTAATGATTGAATTTTTTATTAAATGTCCATAATTCTATTCAGCATTACACTTGACCCAGTTACTTCCTTCTAGGAATCACGCTTCCTTCTAGGAATTGCCCTTCCTTCTTACTTGCTCATGCAAGCAATACCACAAATAATTCTCTAGCTTTGACTCTGCATTAGCATAATGGATTATATTGCGTTGTTTATATAATTAATTGTGTAGTGCGTCAGGACTTTTTAATAATTGACCTAATGAACAAAACCCTCAAATGATCATATTCAACTCTGTCTTGGCATGGTCCACTTTCAAATTCAGAAAAAAAAGGTGGCGTTAAGAACTCAATTGTTTTCTATATAGATCTGATAGAAGAATTAAAATCAAGAAAGGTTTCTCCATTTGGTAAAATCTCTGTGACCATAATTATTATTCATTGATGCTTATTCAGGCCATAAAGAATAAAAAGTGATGAAATTAAACATATTTGCTCTGATTATGGCAACCTACTCCAGTGTTCTTGCCTGGAGGATCCCAGGGATGGGGGAGCCTGGTGGGCTGCCATGTATGGGGTCGCACAGAGTCGGACATGACTGAAGTGACTTAGCAGCAGCAGCAGCTCTGATTATATTTTCCTTTAACAATACTGAAAATAGTTCATTACACTTAGAATATCATGGTGCGCAGTTTAAAAATCAGTTTTCCTAAAGATTTACTTTTGTATATTCAAGCATGTAAGACTCATTCAGAAACAAAACAATGAAAGATCCTTAACCTTGAATAAAACAGTGATGTTGTCCATTAAATGAAATTTGATGTGTTCAATTATGAATGAAATAAAATTACTATACATTTAGAAAAAAATTAAATTCAATTTTGTAACATGCCTTCATTGTAGTTAAAGCATAAAGCCTGTGTCTTATATGTAACAGGCAGTTTAGTTGCCTGAGACCGAGCTGATATGAGCCATAAGACTGGACATTTCTCAGGGCTGTTTTCTTTCTGTAACATTTCTGCCTTACACAGATAATTCATGTTTTATTAAGAGCCTAAATAAAAGCAAATTTGGTTGGATTTTTTCTTTTTTAAAATGTAAAACATGACAATAAGGTAAGCCCTCTGGCACTTGAATAAACTAAAGTTAATGAGAAAGGCACCTGGGAAGAGGAGTGAAAATTTCCAATTTATTTATAAATTACAGGAAATTATCATAATAGAAAAAAACAGAATGATGAAAATGGAATGACATCATGAAAGGAAGAAACTGGTAAGTGTAACCTTATCCAGGGAACATAAACTCACATTTCCATCATAGGATGTAGGTTTATGGAAACATGTTCTAGACAAATAACTTTTTAGATGCTGATTTAGAAAATGCAAGTAGCTCTATGCTATGCAGTAGACCTTTATGACTTATTCATCTTTATTACTGAAACTTTGACCGTTTGAGTAACATAGATTGTGGCAATGCTTTCACTGCTGTCCACTTATCTCCAGGTTGATCTAGTTGAATACATTAAGTATGTGAGGCTTTTTGTAGGTCAATTATACCTCAACAAAGGGGTTTAAAACACCAATACAGTATACTAACGCATATATATGGAATTTAGAAAGAAGGTAATGGTAACCCTGTATGCAAGACAGCAAAAGAGACACAGATGAATTGAACACTCTTTCGGACTCTGTGGGAGAGGGCTAGGGTGGGATGATATGGGAGAATGGCACTGAAACATGTATAATATCATATGTGAAACAAATTGCCAGTCCAGGTTTGATGCATGATACAGGGTGCTCTAGGCTGGTGCACTGGGATGACCCAGAGGGATGGGATGGGGAGGAAGGTAGGAGGGGGATTCAGGATGGGGAACACATGTACACTCATGGTGGATTCAAGTCAATGTATGGCAAAACCAATACAATATTGTAAAGTAAAATAAATAAATTAATTAAAATAATAAAGATTAAAAAAAGAAAAGAAAATGTAAATGATGTTAGGCTTTAGTATGCTCACTTTTGTTCTAGTTAGAATCCTTCAAAATCTACTTTTCTTCATTTAGGTAAATATTATGTTGGATTTGAAGTATTAGTGCACTGAAACATATTTCCAACACTAAAAACAATTTATTATTCTTTTATAGTGTATAAAAATCTGTGTTCATGAATGTTTAAATATAAATATGTAGGTAAATTTGCACATTTTATTTATGACTTTTAATATCCCATTAAACCTGGGGCTATAAAATATATACCTTTTCTCTAATAAAAAGAACAGTTATATAGAAATGGTTACAAAGGGTTAAATTTATAGTGATGTTTTATACAATAAAACTTTTATGGAATAGATAATTCCTTTTAAGTCAATTCCTTCTATTCATCAAACTATATAAGGTTTCTTGGGATACTTTTGTATCATAGAAATATACATAACACATGTTCATACCAGGACATCATTTTCTAAAATGAAGAACATGGCAAAATATGTAGCATATAAACTGCTGCTATTGTAATAATGTTTATAGGAGAGATGAGAAAGATTGTTCTCAATGCCGGCATTAATCAAATGTGGATGGTAGCACATTTCTCCAAGCTTAACTGTATGTTGATTCGGCATGTTTGTTGCTTATGTAGACTTCTGCCTAAATTATACAGTTCACTAGAGGAAAAGAATAAATTGCCCAGTCCCCCATCTCACCTAAATAAAGTTCACCTCATCTATTTTAGAAGAAGAAGCTTGAAAGTGCCTGTGAATTGGGGTAATAAATGTCATTTTTTTCATAAATAAATTTATATCCCATATATATTAAAACTTTGCAAACAAGCAAACCTCTTTTGTATACTGTACATAATGAAATAAAATCTAATGTGCAATTTTCACTTCTCTCTGCCCACATTCAGAAATGTAGAATTAAAAAATAAATACACATGCTAATGATTAAGAAAATAATATATCATAAGACAGGATTATAAGCTAAAACTTAACTGATAATTTAATTAAATAACCATATTGTTGTTGTTAAGTGGCTAAGTCATATTCGACTTTTTGCAGCCCTATGGACTGCAGCAGGCCAGGTCCCTCTGTCCTCTGCTAATTCCCAGAGTTGGTGATGCTATCTAACCATATCACCATCTACTGCCCCCATCTCATTTTGCCTTCTATCTTTCCTAGCATCAAGGTTTTTTTACAGTGTGTTGGCTCTCCACATCAGGTGTCCAAAGTATCAGAACTTTAGCTTTAGCAACAGTTCTTTCAATGAACATTCAGGGTTGATTTCACTTAGGATTGACTGGTTTGCTCTCCTTCAGTTCAAATAACCATATAAATAATCATAAACATAAAAAGATTATAAGAAACTTAATTTCACAAGTAATAAATATATTTGATTGTTCAATATTAAAGCTCTTCATCTCATGTTGCTTTTCCTTGATACCATAAGTGTTTGATTTTAGACAATTTCCTTTGAAGTTTTTCATCAGCTATTGAACACAACTCAAGTACCCGTAATAAAATACTTTGATTAGGAGAAAATAAAAGCATATTTGGGGCAAAAAAAAAAACAATGAAAATTATTCAAATTAAGAGTTATATTAATAACTCAATATAATTCATGCCAAAGCATGAAGAGTGTATATTTGAACAGGAGAAATACACTTTAGAAGAAATGATTTCATAGAAATGCTTAGAAATCTGAGTTAAAGTGAGACCATGAAACTCGGGAGCATCATTGACAGCTTTAACACCCCCAGGCATAACTGGTTATGTTGAGTGATAGAGATACAAAGATATTAGGGTAGATTTAGTGACCCTTTCTTCAAAGTTCTTATGAACTCAGTCTAATCTTCCTTTAAATTCATAATCGATCACTTTCTATATATAAATATTTGGACAAGTTCCTTAACATTTTTGAAACTATTTATTCAGTAATACAAAGTAAAGAAATATTTCCTTGTGGCCCAGGATATTGTTAGGATGGAATCAAAGGAGATATGTGAGTGATCAGTGAAATGGCTGATAAACACTAATTGCTTGACGAATACTAAAATGCTACCGGATACTATAGTGGTGGTGACAGTAATATTTTACTAGTTGATGTATAAAAATTCAATTATCACACAGCTCATGGATGCTGCCTGTCAGGTAAAACAATAGTTTACGGGGAGCATCTGTCTCATGAACGAGTCTCTTATATTTTAGTGCAATGTGGGCATCAGTCCTTGGTTGTCAGTTCTCAGCATCTTTAGGAAGACAGATGAAGAATCATAGAACTGAGGTTAAAGCTTTGGGTAAGGATAATTTAGAATAGATAATATTTCAAATTAATATGTGTTAAGTAAATTTCCCTGACAAAATATCTTAAATTTTAGCAATCTTTTTCCTCAAATATAGACTATTCTACCATGTGAAAAAGGTGATCTTCGGGTGATAGTACTTGGTCTTCAATTCAAACATGTAGCAATAATATGGTCTAGGAAACTATTTAGCCACCTTGACATTTAAGACAGAGTCAAGTTGATAATTTCCACTACTTTTTGCCATGTTGAACATCTTTGACTGGCTTTCTAAACATAAATATTTGTATTCTTGACTCATTTTGTGGTGTTGAATGAGAAGATAACCTGATGACGAGGTACTTAGGAAAACTAAGTGACAGATCTAAAGAACAATATATATACTAGCTATTAAGCTACAGTAACTCTTAGAGGCTGGTTATTTAAAATTAACAGCTTTCAGTTTCAGTGCAGTTGCTCAGTCGTGTCTGACTCCCCGGGACCCATGAATCGCAGCACACAAGGCCTCCCTGTCCATTACCAACTCCTGGAGTTCACCCAAACTCATGTGCATCAAGTCGGTGATGCCATCCAGTCATCTCATCCTCTGTCGTCCCCTTCTCCTCCTGCCCCCAATCCCTCCCATCATCAGGGTCTTTTCCAATGAGTCAACTCTTCGCATGGGGTGGCCAAAGTATTGGAGTTTCAGCCTCAGCATCAGTCCTTCCAATGAACATCCAGGACTGGTCTCCTTTAGGATGGACTGGTTGGATCTCCTTAACCTAGTGTAGGCAGCACTTAATACACTCCACACTTCTGAGAAATACTCTTAATTTTTGTTAGAGCCAATCAACATAGGGAGATAAGAGATGACATATGCTCTCTTACTAAATTCAGATAATAAACACATATTAATTACCTCATCAGTGTAAACAACCCATACAGATTATCAACATTTTAAGGGTGACAAATTAACATCAATGGAAGAGAAACATTTTTCCTTTGTTTCAGTTCAGTTCAGTTCTCAGTTGCGTCTGACTCTTTGTGACTCCAAGGGCGGCAGCACACCAGGCCTCCCCATCCATCACAAACTCTCAGAGCTTGCTCAGACTCATGCCCATTGAGTCAGTGATGGCATCCAACCATCTCATCTTCTGTTGTCCCCTTTTCCTCCTGCCTTCATCTTTACCAGCATCGGGGTCCTTTTCAAGGAGTCAGTTCTTTGCATCAGGTGGCCAAAGTATTAGAGTTTCAGCTTCAGAATCAGTCCTTCCTATGACTATTAAGGACTGATTTTCCTTTAGAATTGACTGGTTTGATTTCCTTGCAGTCCAAGGGACTCTCAAGACTCTTTTCCAGTACCACAGTTCAAAAGCATCAGTTCTTTGGTGCTGAGCTTTCTTTATACTCCAACTCTCACATACATAAAGGCCTACTGGAAAAGCAATAGCTTTGACTAGATGGAACTTTGTTGGCAAAAGAATGTCTCTGTTTTTCAATAGGCTTTCTAGGTTGGGCATAACTTTTCTTCCAAGGAGCAAGTATCTTTTAATTTCATGGCTGCAGTCACTATCTGCAGTGATTTTGGAGCTCAAAAAAATAAAGTATCTAACTGTTTCCATTGTTTCCCCATCTATTTGCAATTAAGTGATGGGACCAGATGCCATGATCTTGGTTTTCTGAATGTTGAGTTTTAAGCCAACCTTTTCACTCTCCTCTTTCACTTTCATCAAGAGGCTCTTTAGTTCTTCTTCACTTTCTGCCATAAGGGTGGTGTCATCTGCATAACTGAGGTTATTGATATTTCTCCTGACAATCTTGATTCCAGCTTATGTTTCATCCAGACTGGCAATTCACATGATGCACTCTGAATATAAGTTAAATAAGTAGGGTGACAATATACAGCCTTGACATACTCCTTTTTCTATTTGGAACTAGTCTGTTGTTCCATGTCCAGTTCTAACTGTTGCTTCTTGACCTACATACAGATTTCTCAGGAGGCAAGTAAGGTTGTCAGGTATTCCCATCTCTTGAAGAATTTTCCACAGTTTGTTGTGATCCACACCATCAAAGGCGTTCATGTAGTCAATAAAGCAGAAGTTGATGTTTTTCTGAAACTCCCTTGCTTTTTTGATGATCCATAGGATGTTGGCAATTTGATCTCTGGTTCCTCTGCCTTTTCTGAAGCCAGCTTGAACATCTGGAAGTTCACAGTTCATGTACTGTTGAAACCTGGCTTGGAAAATTTGGATAGTTATTCTGTTTATTCCTGCCACCTCTTCTTAATATCTTCTGCTTCTGTTAGGTTCATACCATTTCTGTCCTTTATTGTGCCCATCTTTGCATGAAGTGTTCCCTTGGTTCCTTTGCTTAGGTCACTGACTTATCCTTTGTATACAAGGGGATAATGGGCAGGATTTTATCTAATCATCATCAGTTAACATTTTTTGAGTGCTTCACGAATATATCACTCTATTGTTTTTCCAAGGAATGTAAGATCAATTTACAAGTTGAAATATGTATGATTTAATATGCTCTACTTGACATGTGATAATAAGCAATTTTTTTGGTTTTTCCTAGAAAATTATTCTACTTCTTTACAATAAATTTCTTGACACCAATCTTCCCAAAAATTACAGTAGAATCTCTTATTCTGTGCTTTCTTGTTTATCTCCAAGGAAATATTCAAATTAAACACAGGGAAGCTTCTTTGCTTTTATTCTTTTAGACATAAAAATGTATTCGGTAATTTAGCTCCAAGATATTTTTCTTTTTGTTTGGTTTAGTTTGAAACAGCTAGGAAACCACTGCAGCTATACAAGATGTTTAAATACTATTCCCACAAGCATAGTATTGTGTCAGGAGAATTAATAGAAAGGTGTGAAAAGCTATACATCGATAAGTAGTTGTCTCAATGACAACAGAGCAAGTCAGTTTTCCAGTTTTGGAATGTAAGGAAGAACTGTGGAATGTACACTGTCACAGAATTATTTTCTGCATCAGAAACACAGAGATATTGAAAATATATGACAGCCACTGCTTTTGGTGAGAGCAGAATCAAATTTGCAATTAAACCACAGACACAGTAGCTCAAAAGTAGATTGTTGGTAAAACAATCCCTGGTTTCAAAAACAACACTCAAGGGAAAAATTCATGACCTTCAGCTGCTATTTTGATAGAGATCACTCATTCTGCCCCCAACCAGAGTTTTCAGAGTTTTGGTTTAGGGAAATGATTATACCACCCAAAGACATCATGGCAGTTATAGTGTGCTCTGATATATCTTTGGGAAACATACCATTTCTAAGTAAACCCTTGATTTTGGGACAAGATCAGAATTGAGATTGAAAGCTTTAGCCATAAGATAGTCTTCAGGCTTTTTCATTTGTAGGATATAGTGAGATGTGCTGGTACAAAACATGACTTGACAATTGATTTACTGCACAACTTCCTGAAAGGAGATTTTTCCAATTCACTAGGAAAAAAAGCATAATATTTTCTCTATTGCTATTACTATTTACAAATTTAGGGAACCATGACACTGTGAAGGGCAGTAATAGACTGTACATTGAACCTGATCATTTTACTCTAAACTGTATTTATAAATATAATTATAGTGTTATTTTAAAATATGTTCTGTAGTTCCAATAATAACTAAACATGATTTTAGCACAGAAAAGTATTATTTAGAATTCAGAAACATTTATTTGTTTCTGTTTCCAAGTTCCATTTATCCAGGACAGGATGCAGGCTATGATATTCTCTGTAGACCCTTTGAAATTATCTTGTCATATTTTCTGAAGCCAAATTTTATTTCAAGTCCTCTTCTCTAAGTAGGCATATGAGTTAACAGACATTAAACAGGAATTGATCAGCAAGCTAACAGTAAGCTGCTTTACTAACAAAACTAAACGAACAAACATTCACTCCCTGGTGCCTGAAAATTTCACTATCAAACACAGTTTTAAATCAAGACACTGGTTTTGAACATTGGTGTTAAAAGGCATGTCTACAACATGGGAGTAACATGTTAAACATCATTGACAGTGACTAATTCAATAGCTCTTTTAGTAAGGAGCTCAAGGGCTATGATGGAGAACATGCATATTTTGATGGAATGATAGAAGATGCAGAACAGGAAGCATATAATTGGCAGAATCATGGTGGACATAAATTTGAGATCTCTATTCATCTAAAAAGCCTCTTGATGAAAGTGAAAGCGGAGAGTGAAAAAGTTGGCTTAAAGCTCAACATTCAGAAAAAGAAGATCATGGCATCCACTCCCATCACTTCATGGGAAATAGATGGGGAAACAGTGTCAGACTTTATTTTTCTGGGCTCCAAAATCACTGCAGATGGTGACTGCAGCCATGAAATTAAAAGACGCTTACTCCTTGGAAGGAAAGGTATGACCAACCTAGATAGCATATTCAAAAGCAGAGACATCACTTTGCCAACAAAGGTTTGTCTAGTCAAGGGTATGGTTTTTCCTGTGGTCATGTATGGATGTGAGAGTTGGACTGTGAAGAAAGCTGAGCACCGAAGAATTGATGCTTTTGAACTGTGGTGTTGGAGAAGACTCTTGAGAGTCCCTTGGACTGCAAGGAGATTCAACCAGTCCATTCTGAACGAGATCAGCCCTGGGATTTCTTTGGAAGGAATGATGCTAAAGCTGAAACTCCAGTACTTTGGTCACCTCATGCGAAAAGTTGACTCATTGGAAAAGACTCTGATGCTGGGAGGGATTAGGGGCAAGAGGAGAAGGGGACGACAGAGGATGAGATGGCTGGATGGCATCACTTGACTCGATGGACATGAGTCTCAGTGAACTCCGGGAGTTGGTGATGAACAGGGAGGCCTGACGTGCTGCGATTCACGGGGTCGCAAAGAGTCGGACACAACTGAGTGACTGATCTGATCTGATCTGATATGATTCATCTAAGGACATTTAGGTACTTTAGAAAGATGAAGTAGATGATTTGATGGGTGGTCAAATATCTGTGTATTCATCATATTGTCTAAGGTTAATTCTGACCAAGAATTTGGATTGAGTATACAGATGTGAGTTGGACCATAAAGAAGGCTGAGCATAAAAGAACTGATGCTTTCAAACTATGGTGCCAGAGAAGGCTCTTAAGTGTCTGTTGGACAGCAAGGAGATTAAACCAGTCAATCCTAAAGGAAATCAACCCTGATTAGTCATTGGAAGGACTGAGGCTGAACCTGAAGCTCCAATACTTGATCACTTGATGTGAAGAGATGACTCTTGGAAAAGATCCTGATGCTGGGAAAGATTGAGGATAGGAGGTGAAAGGGGTGACAGGATAAGTTGAATGGATGGCATCACTGACTCAGTGGACATGAGTTTGAGCAAACTCTGGGAGATAGTGAAGGGCAGGGAATCCTGGCGTGCTGTAGTCTACGGGATGACAAAGAATTGGACACGACTTAGTGACTGAGCAACATCACATGTATACCTGTGGCGGATTCATTTTGATATTTGGCAAAACTAATACAATTTTGTAAAGTTTAAAAAAAAAAAGTGGTTCTTCTTAAATAAAAATATGAAGAGAGTAAAAAAAAAAAAAAAACAACCAAAATTTAAATTAAATAAATTTTATCAAAGTGATCTTAAAAAAAATCAATGGATTTTTTCTGTTCTTTTAAATCTGGGAGTTAAAAATTATGTAATAGTTAGTCCTTAAGACAATTTAATGAAAACAATTGCCACTTGACTTGGCATTATACACATTTACTTCATGGTCAGGAATGAGATGTGTGGAATTAAATTTTTCTCATGCAATATATAACTGGAACTAGAATACTCTTTCTTACTAAAGATTAATATTTAGCTTTTATGCACATTTTTACTAGTATGTTTTAAATATTTCATTAGTCATTGCTATGATGCAACAATTGGTTTGATTTGATTTTGAACTCCAGAAGAAAACAGAATGCATTGTTCTATCTTGCTATCAAGAACAATAATTCTTTTTAAAGAAAAAAAAAAACAGGATGACAAAATAGTAATTTTGTATGCTATGTACAAAGTTAGCTTTTACTATAAAAGATGTATGTTTTCCATCTGGGCAGCCTTTATATCCTTCCTGTAGTTCTGTATTTCATTAACTCTAAGAAATGAGTATTCATAGAAATATTAATGCAAGCTTAATTATTAACTTTCTATTAAGGCTGTAATAAATTTTTACAAATCTAGTGGCTTAAAACAATCTAATTTTATTACCTTACATTTCCGTAGGTCAGAAATCTGACCCAGTTCTCACCGGGCTATTATTAAGGTATGGCAGGTCTACATTCCTGTTGAGGCTCTGTTGAGAATAAATTCCTCTCCTTTTCCATTTTCTGAGGGTTGACTGCATGGCTGTCTTCATTTTCAATGTGAATAATGTGCACATCATTGACATTCTTCCATAGTCACATATAATCTGTCTCTCTTCTACTTTTAAGGACATTGTGATTATATTGAGCCCACTCTGCTAATCCAAGTTATCCATCTGTCACAAATTCTTTATTCACACCTCCATGTTTATTTTATCACATAAGATGATAAATTTGCAGGTTCTAGGGATCAGGACGGGCTTCCCTGGTGACTCAGATGGTAAAGGATCTGCCTGCAGTGTGGGAGACCTGGGTTTGATCCCTGGGTTGAAAGATCCCCTGGAGGAGCGCATGGCAACCCACTCCAGTATTCTTGCCTGGAGAATCCCCGGGACATAGGAGCCTGGCAGGTTACAGTTCACAGTGTCACAAAGAGTCAGACATGACTTAGCAACTGAACACATAGTACAGGGATCAGGACCCTGAGCTCTTGTTGAAGAGGGTCTTATTTTTCTAGGACACACAAATATGAAATATTATTTTAATTCACGTTAAACTGGAAACCTAACAACAGAGAATTGATTAAGAACATATTGCAACATTACACACTTGTTACAAAGAATAAGGGAGCTGCATTCATAGTAGCAATATTCTTGCCTGGAGAATTCCATGGATAGAGGAGCCTGGCAGGCTCTAGTCCATAGGGTCGCAAAGAGTCGGACAGGACTGAGCAACTCAGCACACAGGCAGGCACACATAGTAGCATGCCATGTGCCTGTTCAGTCCTATCCAACGTTTTTGAGACCCCCATGGACTGGAGCCCCTCAGGATCTATTGTCCATGGGATTTTTCAAGCAAGAGTACTGGAGTGGGTTGCTATTTCCTCCTCCAGGGATCTTCCTGACCCAGGGATCAAACCCTCATCTCCTGTGTCTTCTGCATTGCAGGCAGGTTCTTTACTTACTGAACCATCGGGAAAGATACATAATAGCATGAAAATATGATAATATATATATAATACAAAGTAAGATGTTCTCAAGTATGTTTGTTTAAGAACATTGGTTCTATAGATTCTGATCCATCATGTTCAGATACAAGTTAATATATTGACTTTTTATAGAAAGCTATTTACATGTACTGAGGAGGAAGAAGAAAACTTCCAAATAAGTTAATTTTAAATATAGCAATCAATGTATTTTAGTTAATTTCTATTATAGATCACATGGAGCTTGTGATGTTGTCAGTGTATGTCTTCAGCCTTGTTTTTGAGCACCAAGTGCCAAAATAAAGAAGAACCTCAGCAGTATTTTACTTAAAAAGAAGAAAGGCTATTTAATGCTCATGTTTCATAGGACAGATGATAAAATTCAAAACAGGTAGGCACTGGGTTTTGTCAGTAATTTTTGAAATAATTAAAACTTGAATTAAAATTATTTTTGAATCATGTTCATTCTTTACCACAAATTACTTATTCTTCATATAACCATGGTCACATTATCTGAATCATTTACACTCTTAGCCTTGAGCATTTTGGCATCAACTGTAGGCTCAGTGTATCAGAGAACATCTGGTGCAATCTTACCTGATTTTTTAGCCCTTGTTGGCATCTGCTCTGGACAGCAATTTATTGCTGAGAGCTTATTCAAACTCACAAATAGCAACCTTAATTTTTTTTTTAATTTTTTACTTAATATCTCTCTCTTTCATTATGTTCCTTCTTTATGGGTTTTAAAGCACGAGTTCTACTAAAATCTGTGTGAATCTGAATTTTGATAATTGTATAGATAGATATTGGGGAAATTTTAAAAGGAATATTTTATTTTGTGAGACTCTGCGCTAAATTTAAAGTCAAGTATTCTTTTTCATATTTCTGCATTTTTAGCAATATTTTTATTTTGGCTTTGCTTTATCATAGGCACAGTGATGTCATTAAAATTATATGATGTAATGCCTTTTCCAGATTATTACAAATAAATAAAAGGTTTATTATTCCACAAACTGATAGTCAAGAGAAATAGAATTAAACAAAAAATCCTAGCACTTATTCACTTTCTACTCAGCTTGGATATGACAGGGTCATTTTAAAAATGCTTGTTGTAACTCAAGTGTGAATTTAGTGTTTTGATATTCCACTTACACACAAATATTATGATTTTCATTCAGTGAAACACAAGAATAAATGTAATGGACACAAGGAAATGAAAAATGAATACATTTGAATGCAGAAGAAACTTCTCTTACGATTTTAAAATAGGATTTTCTCTTGAGGGGAGAATGGACACTGCCAAGCTTTGATGACAGAAATCATCTGGATAACTTTTTCAATTGTTTTAAACTGGCAATCTTACCTTCAGATGACTGTCTAAATATTTTTCCTAATCCTATTAATTCTGAAGGTAGAATGTGAAGCTATTGATGCTGTATATACTTCATTTATTTTATGGTATACTATAACAAAATTGTACCCTTTGGATTGGCATGGTCTATATAAACTAGAAAGATATATTATATCAATATACACATATAAATATGTATACAGCCAATGGTCATCTTCAGCTGTTGGTGACAAATTCTAAATAATTAAATTCATTTTAGTTGAGAAATTACTTGCAAAATAAGTAGACAATTAAAATATCACTTTAGATTATCCAAACAACTCGAGCTCAGGTTTTGTTTGTCAATAAATCTATTTGTTTTTGTTTTCAGTGAATGTATTAGCAGCGCAATATCAGCATGTTACCAAATGGCACATCTTTTCAGACTGTGCAAGCCCTTTTCTTGAAATGAATTGGTACTTCCAGAAAACCTCACAATAGCCTGAGTTTTTTTCTGGTTCAGAAAGGGAGGTATGAACCTAAAATATGGTGACCTTTCCAAGATATTCTCCATAATCACTTCCCCCAAACACTAAAGTCCTTGCTTATTCTTTAAACTATATAGCTTTAAAAAAATGTCTTGTGTTTTATACCTCATATTGTTATATTGTTCCACATAAACATGTTTGCTTTCTTAGGAAAAAAGTAAATAAAAGCGAAGTTGAAACTCATTCAACTTTATCCAAGTTCCTTTGGAAATTTTTCTGGGCATTCTAATACTATAAGCATCACTGCTTCCTCTTTTTCTTCTTTAAAATAAAAGAATTGGATTTATTTATTTTTTTAAAATTTTATTTTATTTTTAAACGTCAGACACACAAAGTCAGATATATTAAAAAGCTGAAATATATTTATTTTTGATGTAGAAAAATTATTTTGATACTATCATTCAAGTAAAAACTAATTGAATGTTGTAAACATGAAGGCTATTCACATATCTGTGTCTCTATATGTATAGAAAATGACTATATTGATGAAAAGCAAATATTGCTACTTGATTCATATTATTTTGAGCTTGCTCATAATAGTTTTCAAAATAATAAATATCAGCTTTCAAAAGGAAAACATAAACCATTCACAAATACTGCATATGAACTCGGCGGTTTAAGAAAATCATATTACACAATCTCAGAAGTGGTATTTTTAATCATTTGTTTTCAATGAGTAGAGGCTTTATGTATTTAATCATTTTACCTAATACCTATTATCTATTAATAATATAGGGAGGCCAGTGTCATTCATGAATGAAAAAGACAAGTCATGTGCCACTTTTCTAAGTTACTTTAATAATATATTAAATAAAAATATATTTCCAAAGATATCTCCCTTGAGAAATTATTCCTATTGTAAATAATAAGTTGTCCTGCTAATCTATATAAACTAGAAGTTACTTCACTCAGCAGACAATAAAATTGAATTAAATATTACAGAAAAATGTGAATTGCCTTCTGGATTTTAAAGGCTGCATCGCAGCCTCCTTTGTCTAATTAGTAGAACAGAGACTAAACACAGCATGAAAATAAATTACATAAACATGGATTAAATACTATATTAATATTATATATCTTTAACTCTTTCTGGAATAATGTTTCTAGTCAGTGAGATAAAAGTCAGGCAAGACGTTAGCTAGTAAAATTATTACTATGAAGAGATCCAACTATGAATCCCTATTTATGTATGGTTAAGGAAATTATACCTTAGATTACCATTTTGGGTCAATAAAAATGGTTCATAATCAGGAGCAGTAGAAATTACATTTTTAAACCTTTGATTTAATTTCAATAGGTTATTTTCCCATTCAGTATTACTGAATGGAAAAAATGGCACTTGGTCTTTTTTTTTTTTAAGATAATTTGCTTTAAAGTTGCCCTAGTCATTGTATGTTTCTTTATCATTAATAACCTAGAAACACTTGGATCATTCTAACTTCAGAAGAGAAATGATAAAGGTCATGAAGAGATGAATGATGGCATTTGTTCTTCTGATAGGACATCTCTCACATCATATGGTTATGTTTTTAAAATAAATCATGGATTTTCACGTAATAAAGGTCTTCCATGAGTCCAAAATAGAAATATATGTTAATAAAAGATCCAAACATAGTATTTCTTATGTTCCTAATGGAGAGCACATAAAATGGATTCATCTGCTTCAAATTCAGAGAGTTGTGCTGGCAAGGCTAAAGAAGGCATTATACTGAATTTCATAAAATAAGAAGCATTGTAGTCAATGGACACAGACTTAACTGTCTGATAAGTTTACAAATAGGATCAACAGATCAAGAAGATCACAAACATTAGCTGCCAGTTGTAAACTGTTTTTAAATAAGCTTGCTTTATGTGTTCTCTGTATTTCAAAAATAAATACTGAAAAAAAGTCAGATACAGACTACCTGCCACAATAAAACTCTACCAGCCATTTCTGTTGGGATCTCTTAACTTTATCCTTTCCATTTCCATCTCCTCAGTGCTTCTCTCTCTCTCTCCCAATAATCTAGTAAAGCATTAGCATTACCAGCAAAGAGTAACAGAAAGCATACAGGATCATTAAAATGAGAGGTTTTGTTTTGTTTCATGATGAATAATGTGAACTATGGAGAAAGAAATGGAAACCAAACTCTCACTCTTTCCTTGCCATTATGTGAATTTAAGTTCTTTGTCTAAAACTTCTGAGCTTCAGTTTCCTCATCATTTCACAGAGTTGTTGTGGAAGGTAAAAATAGCATATATTATTTTTCACAGAATCCATTTTAATGATGGTAGGCATGGCTCCATTCTCTAACCAGTGGGTTCTACCTCAGTATAACAAATAACAACACTTACACCTTCGGTTAACCTGGGTGATTTGTTGTATGGTTGTACTTAATTTTATTTTTCTGAGAACACAAGAGATCTCCATCATCATTTATGTATTGAGCATCAATTACGTGCCTTATTCTGGCCATAGAGAAGTGAAAGTCACTCAGTTGTGTTCAACTCTGCAACCCCAGGAACTCTACAGTCCATGAAATTCTCCAGGCCAGAATACTGGAGTGGGTAGCCTTTCCCTTCTCTAGGGGATCTTCCCAACCCAGGGATCGAACCCATGTCTCCCTCATTGTAGTCGGATTCTTTACCAGCTGAGCCACAAAAGAAGCCCGGCTATAGAGAAACAGCAGTTAAAACACCGACACAATTTTGCCCTTATGACTTTTATTTTCTACTGGGAAAGACAGACAATAGACATAATAAATAAGTAAAAGTAGGAAATATTACACATCATTAGGAAAAATAAAGCAAAAGGTAGAAATAATAAGTATTTGCTGCAGGTTTTGAAATTTTGTATTGAGTGCCAAGGGAAATTCTCACTGAGGTAATATTAATAAAGACTCAAATGAATCTGTGACTAAATGAATGAATGAGTTCCTGACCAAGCCTGGGAATCTTTTATTCACTCATTGCATTCACTTTCACAATAAAAAAATTATTTTGTGTTGTAAACAATCAACTTAAAAAAAAAAGGAGGGCAAACTGAAATATAACAGAGGTATACTTGCTGGCTATTCCAAGTTCCAGCTGGCCTTAGAACAGTTAAGGAGTATAACTAAAGAAGAGCAATTGGAACTGCTAAAGTAATTCAGCGTATCACCCTATGGAAGACATAGTAAGTGGGTCATGATGCTTGCACATGTTTAAATTTCTTGATGGCAAGATATGCCATGCCCTTTCTATTAATTATTTATCTTCTATAACTACTACAAATCTGAAGAACTACATAAAAACCAAGAATGAAATATTCCAAAAGTAATAAATCTGATTGTTTTCTACAAAAAATAAGGGTTGACAATGGTCTGCTGTCTTCTATTCTCTTATTGCTTGTGTAACCAAAGATAATAGGACAAGATTCCATCTTGTATAGCTGTGTCTCATTAAGTGTTTTGGATTATTTCAGAACAAAATATACTAGGAACATGAAATTAACTTATCCTGACACTTAATTGAAATAAATTATCCAAATTTTATAGAATGAATGCTTATTATTGGAAATAGGTAATATTATTTTTACGTGATAACCAGGGAAAGGCTGTTACTAAGTTTGATTTTTTCTTTATCATGTTTCCTATTCTTTAATATAGCATTTTCTTTCCTTTACTGCTTTTATATTTTCTTTTCTGGTGTCATCATTGCTCAATGCTTTTGTAAGAAATTTATGGTCATTGTTCAGATTAGCTAAAAAAGGTTAAGGATGCGGATCTAAGATTATGTTTGTGCTCAGTCACATCTGACTCTTTGAGGCCGCATGGACTGCAGCCCTCCAGGCTCCATGGAATTTTCCAGGCAAGAATACTAGAGAGGGGTGACTTTTCCTACCTTCCTGACCCAGGGACTGGACTCACGTCTCTTGTATCTGCTGCAGAAACTTTACCATTAGCACCGCTAGCGCCACTTGGGAAGCCGGCTAACATTATAAGCCATGTGTAAATTGTGATGGAATATTTGGATTATTCTTTCAGATTATTTCTGAAATAGCTTTTAAATATTTCTGGTAAAACTATATATATGTATATATCCTTTATGTAGCTAATCATAACTATAAATGAGTATAGCCATCCCTTGGTATCTGTGGGAAACTGGTTTCAGGAGACCCCGCTAATACCAAAATCCACATATGCTTGAGTGCTTTATATACAATGGCTTAGTATAATGAACAGACTTGGTCTTCCATATCCTCAGGATAAGGACTGACTGCAGATCCTTTCAAAGACTGTAGATCTGTGTGCCCTCAGTACTAACAGTGGTATGGAGAAGGGTAGGCACCTCTCCTTTTTACCCAGTTCACACCAATCCAGTCTCCAGATGTTTGTTCAAATGTCCTTCCCTAATAGGGACTCTCTCTCTTCCCTGAAGTTTTGATCTGGTTCTCATAGTACATTGTTCTCAGAAAGATGTGCTATGCTACTCTAAATTATAGATTAGAAAGAGGATATGGACTTCCTTGGTGGTGCAGTGGTTAAGACTCCACTCTTTTACTGCAAGGGGCAAGGTTTCAATTCCTGGTTGGGAAGTTTTGCATGTCCCATGGAGCAGCCAAAAATAAACAAATAAATACAAAAAATAAAATGTCAATTCTTTGGGGGAAAAAAAGAGGAAGGAAAGTAAATATATTATCACTAAGTGCACAAATATGAACTTTTGCAAACAAGAGGGAAATAAATAGTGTATGTTATCTTGATATCTCCACTGCTTAATACAGAATTCAAGGTCAGATGAGGAACAAACAGATGGTACAATGTGTGTTTATAAGAATGTATAGATTTAAAGTTACCTAAATAATTCTGTTGAAATAAAAATGGATTTCACTTTTCTTTTTTTATCTTAAATTCCTTCCCTTTCTTTTGTGTACATGGTTGTGTTTTGATGTCTATAACCAACTAATAGTGTCAGTCAAGTTGCAGAAGGGTAAATTAAATCTGTGAGATAAGAGGTTTGGGGGACTTACTGCAACCCTTATAGCCCACAACATCTTTATGTAATGCAAGGACATAGAGAGTGAACCTGTGAATTATTTTTGTTCCTGATCCTTTGAACCCTACTTATTGCCTGTAAATAATCAATCAGTTACTTTGATTCTTGATTCATCATCCTATAATTTACTCTGAATGTTATAAAATTAATTTATTTTTTAAGGTTAAATCAGATTCTTAAGTAATGGATGGCTAAGTATGCTGTATAATATAAATAAAATTATAAATTTATATTAGGATATAGATGTTGGGCATGAAAGGATATTGCTTACTAATACTATATTTTTTAAATGTTATTTAATAGGAACAGCAACAGTTTCACACCCAATAGTGCAATAGGTAATGGAAATGAAAACCTTAATAAATCAATAAATAAATGGCACATGACTATCTAGGTATTTTTCCTATCTATCTATCATTTATCTTGTCTGGCTTACCTAGATGTTCAAACAACCTGTTTCTGTTTTAATCACATTATCTCTTAGATTGAGATTATATTAGTGGTTATGCACTGAAGGTTATAATAAATATAAGATTTTTTATTTCATGCAGTTTGAATTATTTAATTAAGATAATGTAAAAACAAAAGCAACCACTTTTATTCTAAATCAGTTTTCTTTGAAAGTTAAATAGCACCGTCTTTTCCTGAGAACCAAGGAAACATCAGAATTTCAAACTCTTAAAATTATTTACAATCAACTCATTGTTACTATATCTCCCCATCCATTAACACACTAATTTAGCATAACTAAGTCAGATATGGACTTCCTTCCTAGCTCAGCTGGTAAAGAATCGGCCTGCGATGCAGGAAACCCCAGTCTGATTCCTGGGTTGAGAAGATCTCCTGGAGAAGGGATAGGTTACCCACTCCAGTATTCTTGGGCTTCCCTGGTGGCTCAGTAGGTAAAGAATCCACCTGCAATGTGGGAGACCTGGGTTTGATCCCTGGGTTAGGAAGATCCCCTGGAAAAGCTTGGCAACTCACACCAGTATTCTGGCCTGGAGAATTCCCATGGACAGAGGAGCCTGGCAGGCTGCAAAGTCAGACAAGACTGAGTCTCTAAGCACAGAGCACACATCAGATATAAGCATTTAATTCTGAATTAGTCCAAAAGCACTGCTTCTATTGGAAGGAGCAAGAAAAATAATATATTTATATCTTAGAGAATCAATTGGATATAAGGACAGAAAAATCAGTATCTTTGGAACAGAGAGCAACAAATGCAGCTTAACTTGCTCCTGTCACAGTAAGCACAATTCTTTCAGATCAATTCTTTCTGATCTTTCAGAAGATCAGTTAGTCGGCCTCTTTTTGTTTCTCAAGATTGACAGATAACCCTTGAATTCCAGCTCTTTCAATATGCATATGGCCAAAATTCTAAATTACTTCCTGTTAAATAGCCTCTATTATTTGTATTCTCTGCTATCTTAGATATATTTTTCCTTTCAAATCCAGAATGCTATACTCCTTTACCAAAGTGATCAATAATTTTCTTCTCAAAGTTATAGGTTTTGTTGGTGCTTCACTAACATTAATTGTGGCTTTACTTGGGTTTCAAGATATATGACTTAAAAATGAGGTGATTAATAAGAAGAACATGTAGTAATGAGCCATTTGTTTATCTAAAAATAAGAGGATGAATAATTTATTAGTCAACACATTGTATTTATAGGATGGTTGAGCCATATGTAGCTTATAATTGGGTTTCAACTCAATAAATTAACTCAGTACTTTACATGGCACTGTAAGATGCTATAGTACAGATGATATACTTATCTAATCCATCATTAAGCATGTCTTTTGTGTGTAATGTGCTGTTCCCAACATTCCACTTCCTTGTAATAAAAGTCTAGTCTTCATCCAATTCCTCTGAGTAAAAAGATGTTAATAAATAATGCACAGACAAGTGTGACAATAAACAGATACTAGGAAGCAATAGATCAATATATATGTGCATTAGTGTCTGCATTTCAGAGGTGTTTAAGTTAAAGAAAATTTCCATTTCATTTCCATTCCAAGTTAAGCAAGTATGCCTTGCCTTTTTTTGCTTTCAGTATCTTCTGCTTTCATAGATACACTAGTATAAAGGAGTGCTTGGAACCTTGAAAACATTTCATAAAGCAAAATACAGATACTTGATTATTTCTGTCTGCAATAGTTATAGCAATTGTGCCAAGAATTAGAACCATTGTGTATTGTGTAAAATAGGATTAATAAATAACATACTTGATCCTATCAGAGGAAATCAAAGAGTAGAGGCAGCATTGAGAATAAGGTATGTCTCTGATTTCTAATTGCTGTTTTTCCAGTTTCGAACGATGAGCTCTAATTTATTTTGAGAAAACATTTTTTGTCTGGAAGATTAGTAAAATCTCTGCTGATATAAAGAGTACTACAGAAAAAGAGCTGTGCTTGCTCAGTGAAAGCAGAATTTGGATTACTTACTTAACATGCAACTTGTCTACCAAATAACTTCAGAGAGATAATTAATAAATACTTGAGCTTTTATTATAAAATTAATGTATATTATCAGCAGGCCTGTTTATTGATTTATCATAAGAAGTGCAGAAGAGACCCAAAGGACCTGATTCATTTTGTCTTTTTATCTTCTTCCTATAAACAGAAGATGGGGGTACAGGAGTTTACAGAGAAGGGGAGTGGAAAGTTTGGGTGTTACCCTAATCTTGTCTTTAAAAGTGAGGAAACAGATGCTGATAAGACTCCAAAATGACCAGGTGGATCCATCTCACAATATAGGCATTTTTGCTGACAAAACTCAAATTTTCAACGTTAGTCTATGATTCTTCTCCTTGGCATTTCTTGCTGGACAATGTCAATGTTTATCTCAGGGATTCTCCTGGTAATACAGCTTCCTGGCTGACCCACTCTTTATATTGACACTTTCCTATTTTATGTTCATCTATCCATTCAATCCACCTCCCCAATGGTAGGGTAGGCTTGAAGCTAAAGAAGCCTAAGTTCCTCACTGAATTACTCTCTTCCATGGTCTGAGAGAAACCAGAACAATTGTTCATGTAGTAATAACCTAACTCCTCTCCTAGTTCTGATTAATTATAGCTAAATATAGTTTCCCTAGTCTCTCATGTCATGATAATTTTTATATGTATATCTGAAATTACCATTTAAATTTCATAAAAATATTATATATTTTTTTAATTTTAAACTTCTTATAATCTTAAAGGTGTTTTCCATTTACTTATACCATGTATCAACTTTAAAAATAAAATGAAGCTAAAATTAAAGTAGTGTAGGATATGTCTGGCATATGAATACAATTTGCTTAATAGTTTTGTCAGTATCAAATGATAAACCATCTGCTGTTTAAATAGCCCTGATATTTATTTATAGGCCATTTTAATTCAATTTAGGCCCTGACTGCAAAGTTTTATAATCAGCTTGCATTGGTCTTTGTATCATTCTTCTATCTCAAACATCTTAAATATTCTTTATTATGATATTTTCTAGCAAATATTTATGCCAATATTAATGCTTATTTTTCCTATATCTGATTTTCAGAAAAAAACTTCCTAAATGTCTCATATGTGCATACTGAGATGTCCAACAGAGTTTATAAGTAAGTAGTCTGTTTGTTTATATAGTCCTAGGCTTCCCTGGTGGCTCAGATGGTAAAGCGTCTGTCTGCAGTGCAGGAGACCTGGGTTCGATCCCTGGGTTGGGAATATCCCCTGGAGAAGGAAATGGCAGCCCACTCCAGTATTCTTGCCTGGAAAACCTCATGGACGGCAGAGCCTGGTAGGCTACTGTCCATGGGGTCACAAAGAGTCGGACACGACTGAGCGACTTCACTTCACTTCACTTCAGGATTCTCAAATAATGTAAATGAAGTAGCTCAGTCATATCCAACTCTTTGCAACCCCATGGACTATAGCTTACCAGGCTCCTCCAGCCATGGGATTTTCCAGGAAAGAGTACTGGAGTGGGTTGCCATTTCCTTCTCCAAATAATGCAAAGCAGAGATAATTTTTATATTCCCAACAGCAGTCAAAACAAAACAAAACAAAAAACTCTGGATCATTGCAACACAAATCATTGTCTTTTCAGAGCTTAAAAACTTCAATAACTACATGAGATCATTCACAGTGGAAAAAAAAAGTTGAAGAGCACATCAATTAGATTTGGATGACAGTAAAGTGATGGGATCACAGAGATTAAGATGGTTGGATGGCATCACTGATTCTAGTCAATCGACATGAGTTTGAGCAAACTCCAGGAGATTATGAAGGACAGAGAAGCCTGGCATGCTGCAGTCCACAGGGTCACAAAGAGTGGAACACAGCTGAGTGACTGAACAACAACAATAGCGATGAGAGGGCTTCCCAGGTGGTGCTAGTGTTAAAGAACACAGATGCCAATGCAGGAGATATAAGAGACTCTGATTCGATCCCTGGATTGGGAAGATACCCTGGAAGAGGAAATGGCAACCCACTCCAATATTCTTGCCTGGAGAATCCCATGGACAGAGGAGACTGGCGGGCTACAGTCCATAGGGTGTCAAAGAGTCAGACGTGACTGAACATGCATGACATGCACAGTGAGAGGAAGAGAGAAAAAAAAAAGTCTTCTTAACAGTTTGCTCATTTCAAATGTGTTCAGGGTCAAAACATCTTGGAATAAATATTTTATTTGTATTCTGTGGGTAAGTAAATTGGGGCTGAGAAATATAGCAAAATTTAAAGTTGAGTATGAGGGCTGAGAATCCCCATGAACAGAGGAGACTGGTGGGCTGGCATCCATGGGGTTGCAAAGAGTTGGACATGTCTGAACAACTAAGCATATGCTGTGTATAACACTTTATAAAGTGTTTTCATATGTGCTCTGTTATTTATGCTTCATAAGAATTTTGTTGGGCCAAATTTTTGTAGGTGTGCAAATTGGGGTTCAGTGGGGTTAAACACATTAAAAAAATTCTGATAGCCTGCTGAGGTGGGGCTTTAATCTAGGGCTCCAGATATAGTTGAATCTGATACCATAATCCACTGTACCATGCAGCTAGAAAAATGATTCATGTTTATGTGTATATCTTCAAAGTATGAATAAATGAGTTAAAAGATACAACATATTTTTCTGTTATCATTTGTCTTTAAATTTCTAAGTGTTAAAAGACAAAAGAAGGCATAAAAGCTATTGCCAGAGGATAATTTCTGGAAAGCTTATGATTAACTTGTCAAGAGAATTATAAGCAATTGGAGAGGGAAAACCACAAATGGTTTTGATGATTCAAACTTTAAAATGAGACAAAAAATGTTGGTCCCCCAAATAAACACCATATTCAAGACTGTCCTATGGTGATGAAAAAAGAGAAAGTGAAAGTCGCTCAGTTGTATCTGACTCTTTGCAACCCCATCAATGGAATTCTTTAGGCCAAACTACTGGATATTATTTTAGAGAAACTCTAAGTCTATGGGTGGTTGATAAAGAAGGCTGTTGAATAATTTCTTGTTTGCAGATTTTGTTTTCAACCTAAATTTATACAATTCAGCTAATACGATTTAACTTTTTATTTCATACTTTCAAGCAGCAACCTGTCATACAATATAGATTTCAATAATAAATTCTTCAGAACTGATAGAAGAAAGGGTGGTCTAATAGGCTGAAGTTTTGTCCTAGAGATAGCTATACTAGGGCTTCCATCCAGCTCTGCTACTCTGGAGCTAAATGGCCTTAGTGGAGTCTCTAGTATCTCCATAAAATGCTAATATTATGGATTAAATATAAAATGAAACATGATTGGCACTCAATATAAGCTGATGATGGTAATGAAGAAGATAGTTAAACATTTTTATCACTTTTGTTTAAATAAATAATTTGAAGATTTTAAGATGTTTCTTAAAATAACTATAGTGAAGTTGTTTGACATCAGAATGCAAACAGCATAATAACTAAGAGATGATTAAAGATCTTTTCCTATGAAACTATGGTGAAGCTGTTCAGTCAGAATGTAATTAGCAACAAAGGGAAGAAGATTGATCAAAGTACAAATAGTTTAAGTAAAATCAAGTATGGTAGTTCAGACATAATGAGGCATCTGTGGACCTACATTTATAATTTAACCCTCCTTCTCCTCAGTCATCCCCAAATTTAAAGTTATTCCCTGATCACAAAGCCACCACGTCCAAGTTATCAGGAAACCTGATACAGAAATGGGAAGAATCAATATGAAATGTTGTTAAATGTCTTTAGTTGAAGACTGTTTCTTAGATTTCATTTTGAAAGTATTTATATTAGGCAACATGAAAATACAGGAAAGACAACATTTATTTATAGAAAAAGCACCAGGAGCATTTTTAAAATTGAGATAACACAAATACTCTTTCCAAGAACCACTAGAATTATAACTAAATGCCATATATGTACTTAAAATGCTATATAAATTTCTGCCCCAAATTGCAAGTTTGGGGGACATATCTGGAAGAAGACTAAAATTTTAAATACATTCAGAAGAATAACTTTTTTTTAATTTTCATATACCAACCATAAACTGTGTGGATCAAAATAAACTGTGGAAAATTCTGAATGAGATGAGAATACCAGACCACCTGACCTGCCTCTTGAGAAATCTGTACGCAGGTCAGGAAGCAACAGTTAGAACTGGACATGGAACAACAGACTGGTTCCAAATAGGAAAAGGAGTATGTCAAGGCTGTATATTGTCACCCTGTTTATTTAACTTATATGCAGAGTACATCATGAGAAACGCTGGGCTGGAAGAAGCATAAGCTGGAGTCAAGATTGCTGGGAGAAATATCAATAACCTCAGATATGTAGATGGCACCACCCCTATGGCAGAAAGTGAAGAAGAACTAAAGAGCCTCTTGATGAAAGTGAAAGAGGAGAGTGAAAAAGTTGGCTTAAAGCTCAACATTCAGAAAACTAAGATCATGGCATCCTGTCCCATCACTTCATGGCTAATAGATGGGGAAACAGTGGAAACAGTGCCAGACTGTATTATTTTGGGCTCCTAAATCACTGCAGATGGTGATTGCAGCCATGAAACTAAAAGATGCTTACTCCTTGGAAGAAAAGTTATGACCAAACTTTTATGACCAAATAGAGAGCATATTAAGAAGCAGAGACATTACTTTGTCCACAAAGGTCTGTCTAGTCAAGGCTATGATTTTTCCAGTGGTCATGTATGGATGTGAGAATGTGACTATAAAGAAAGCTGAGCACCGAAGAATTGATGCTTTTGAACTGTGGTGTTGGAGAAGACTATTGAGAGTCCCTTGGACTGCAAGGAGATCCAAACAGGTCATCCTAAAGGAGATTAGTCCTGAGTGTTCATTGGAAGGACTGATGTTGAACATGAAACTCCAATACTTTGGCCACCTGACGCAAAGAGCTGACTCATTCGGAAAGATCCTGATGCTGGGAAAGATTGAGGGCAGGAGGAGAAGGGGACGACAGAGGATGAGATGGTTGGATTGCATCACCGACTTAATGGACATGGGTTTGGATGGACTCCGGGAGTTGGTGATGGACAGGGAGGCCTGGCGTGCTTCGATTCATGGGCTCGCAAAGAGTCAGACATAACTGAGTGCCTGAACTGAACTGAACCAACCATAAACAACAAAAACCCAAAGTGTTGAGTAAAATTAGGATAGCAGAAATTTGACACATAATAAAGCACGAGAGAAAATTATACTAATTAGAGTATGTAATTGAAGAAAGTTGAGCACTGAAGGATAGATGTTTTTGAACTGTGGTGCTGGAGAATACTCTTGAGAGTCCCTTAAACAGCAAGGAAATAAAACCAGTCAATACTAAAGGAAGTCAGTTCTGAATATTCATTGGAAGGACTGATGCTGAAGCTGAATCTCCAATACTTTGGCCAACTGATGTGAAGAACTGACTCATTGGAAAAGACCCTAATGCTGGCAAAGATTGAAGGCAGGACATGGGGATGACAGAGGATGAGATGGTTGGATGGCATCACCAACTTGATGGACATGAGTTTGAGCAAGCTCCAGGAGTTGGTGATGGACAGGGAAGCCTGGAGTGCTACAGCCCATAGAGTCACAAGTGGTCAGATATGACTGAGCAACTGAACTGAACTGAATTAAAGAATATAATAATAATTTAATGCTTATATATTCTGTGCCCAAAAATCCAAATGGAATTATGAAGGTACATAGGAACAATTTTGTAGGGTGGAATAAGATAAATGGCAATAAGTGAATGAATGCAACCACCCTGAATGCAACTGCATCACATACATTATAGTCATTTTCACACACATAAAAAAAAATACATTTATTGCAAAAGGTTTCTAATGTTATGGGATTGTAACCATTAGTATTAATTTAATAATGCATGATTTGTATAAGAAAGTATAACTGCTTTTAATGAAGTATGTCTGAAATCATTCTACTGTTATATGGGCTGTGCTTATTGTATTTTGCTAACTTCAGAATAAATACAAAGCAATGTAGAGAAACAATGTAAGAAAATCATGTTTCCCAAAGTTAGACTTTAAAATACCAAGTCTCTCAGGTCTTACTGTGAAAAAGTACACTGAAATCAAATCAAAAGTACACTAGAATTTGAAACATCTTGGAAACTCAGCATATTACATATTCCTCTGCTTCATAATGCACTTTTTCATGTTAAAGTCTCTGTGACCTCAGTAAAGTTATTTATTTTTCTTTCTTTAATCCAGTGCATTTTTAAAATCATTTAAGGGATGTAGAATATACTTTGGGAAATGCTGATATAAACTATAAAATCTCTCTGAGAATATTTATATTGGGTCTTAGATACTTTAGCCTTTTCTCTTATTAAGACGTAACAGAACTTATGTTCCCCCACTACCATATGCTGAATCAGATAAAAATATCTTGACTTTATAGAGCAATTCATATTTTTAAAGCACAATGCATTTCAACTGGCAATATTCTCCTAAAGTATTAGCAGCTACTCCAAATCTGAACTCAGGAAATCTCATGCCAAGGCTAGATCTCTGATAGCCAGTGTCATTCGCATCTAGTTGTTAAGTAAACCCTCTAATATTTTTTCTGAAAAGGTTGTCGTCTGTGTCTTTCTTTATGGCTTTCCATAGTCTTCTCTTACAGTGCTATTCTTATGCTCTTCAAGTACTAGGAATACCTCATCCATCCCCAAACCTCCAACAATGTGAACCTTCAATTTATAACCTTCCTGTGGTTCCTAATTATTTTCCTAGGAAATAAATTTAGGAAAAGAGACACCAAAGGGACATTCTAGTCCATTTCCTCCTATCGGGTATTATTTATCTTCAGTCATTATTCAAATATACTTGCTCTAAGGAAGACTTAATACTCTCCTTAATTTCTGCAACATTTAGGGTGACCTAGAAAATCATGGACATTTGCCAGAACTGTCATCCACATGTGAATGGCTTCATAATATTAAAGGGTAAATGCTGCTTGCATTTCCTTATCCCTGAGGCTATATATCAGGTACACGAACACAACAAATTAGGATGTTCTCTACAATGATTATATAATCAGAATATGATGCATTTTATGCTTTGTTTAGGCAATAATAATAGCTAGTGTTTATTGGTCATCTTATTTATTGTGGTAGTACTATTATCTCCATTTTACAAATAAAAACACTAAATCTCAAAAATTGAGCATGTTGCTCCAAATTGAATAATTTATAAGTGTTGGAAGCCATGATTAATTGTACTGTGTCACCCTTTCCTCTACTCCAGCAATTACTAATTAGACACATTGGGTTAGGTAAGCCAAGCAGAGGCCTTCCCTTGAAAATTCTCCCGTGGGAAAGATTCCCATCTCAATGTCTCCTGATCTTTGGAACCTATCATTCGTGAGGTAGCCACTTTCTTCCCTGTAGAGAAAGACAAATGGAAGAAAAAAGAGTAAAGTAAATTTAATGAGAAATAATTAAGGAATTTTATTTCTGAATCTTGCAAAGTTTTAATGGTACCTATTGTTTTGCAAGACATATCTGTATATTCTCATAATAAATCCCCTCACCATTTTATTTTTGGCTTAAGTATTTTGGCATTGATTCTACTACATGCAACCAACCATTCCTAACTAAATGAAGTCAGCCTATTTCTTGTCCCTTGTATGTGGCCTTCACTTTAAGTCTCCTTCCTTTGCTTCTTATTCCAAAAAAAGAAAAAAAGGTTAAAAAGCCCTTTCTGGATTTCTGTAAAGGAGAAGGAACAACATATAATACCTTATGGAAAAGGAATCATCTATGATGAAATGTACAATCACTCCTAATAAGGAAACGGCATTAGGTATTGCAAATTCAGGGGAAAAAGGTTAAGAAAATTGTATTAAAGTGTTCTGTGTGTTTAGTCTAACTGAAAATGAGAGCTCAGTGTTCTATTTAAAAATTCAATTGCTAACAAAGTCAAGTAGTTAAGCAAAGTATTGACTGTGGTTGAAGGTAGGGAAGCTGGCTTGGAAGCAGATGGCTTGGGGAAGGAAGGAGCTGGGCATAATCATAAATCATAACAGAAGAAGACAAAGGACAAGGAAGTCAGGCAAGGAGGGTAAAAGAAGCCGGATAACAAAAGACCCAAGCAGAAGCAAAAGAGAAAGGGGTAAAAGGAAGGGCATAGTAATAAAGGCAGGCTCGGGATGCCAACATGATGCAGACTGCCCTGAATTCTAATGAGAAGCTGTGGCACTGGAGAGCACAGAGCTGAGGAGCCCCACAACAGTTGGACAGTTTTTAAATGCAGCATTGTGCTGGAGGGCTGGTGGCTAGTCTCACCCCACAGAGAGGCTTTTAAAATTTAAAGTACATGACTGTGCTTAATTGGAAGTCACTCCTTAAAAGAAGGCCAGTGGTTTGGGGAAGTAAAATCTGACAACAGAACCCAGTGAAAAAAGAAAATAGATGAAAAACAAAAGTGGGCAAAGTGATATTAATGGCAAAGCTAATCAATGAAGAGGTTGACAGCAGCTAGAATTTTTTTTTTTTCCCTTTAGAAAACCTCCTGATTTTTTTTTCAAAGGACCTGACTCTTAGCTAAGATACCTCCATATAACAACCTTATAGCTAGGATTTACACACAATTGTTTCAATTATTTTTTACTATAGGTATTTTTTAACAAGCCCATGACAGCGTTTAAGTTGGCTGTGTCCGTTCAGAGGCGTGTTAAACTTGAATCAGAAGCACCATGGAAAACTTACAGAAGCATAGGGCTTTAAATTGCCCCTTTAAGTCATGAAAAGAATTACCCTGACTCATCCAATGTTGTGACAAATAGTCCTATACACAGTGACATGGATGCAGATCTTTATGTTTCCGCATATAATTTTTTCTATCTACATTTACTCCCATGGTCATCTTACCTTGTTGAGAGATTGAATACATAAATAGACGACAAGCAGACCAATACAACAGAACTCTGACCCAGAGGAGGTGTCCAGGAAGCCAGACTACAGTCTCTGCAGAAATTGTGTCAAAAATGGCAGGACCTTGTCAACACATTCTTGACACTGTCCCCTCCTTTCAAACTTAAGATGTAACAGAGAAAACCAAATAACCTTCTTGAACCCTTCATATAAAAGGTCCCACTTCAGTTAGCCTGCTTCCACTTCCCATGCCAGCAGCCTCCAAACAGAAGGCTACTGAAATCTTTTTATCCTAACTGTACAGTTGTCCCACTCCTTCTTAAGTCAGCCAAAATTAAGGGATAGTAACTGTGTCCCTTGATATAATAAGTTTTGAATTAATAACCTCTCTTTGTTTTTGTTTGGGTGATCTTTGTATATTTCCACAAATTGTTGTGATTAAAATATCGACTCCTAGTGTATCTTCTTGCTCAGATGCCTCTTAAATGGCTGGTTTCTCCACAATATCTACGTAGAATTTTAATTAGCTTGGTAACTTAACATGCACAAAAATACCTGTTCCCCCTCAATACTCTCTAAGTGTTCAATCATTCTAATTTCTTAAATCTGATATCTTGACATAAGTCTTGATTTGTCCCATTCTCACATGTTCTGCAACTAATTCAATAGCAAACTGTGTTGACTCAACCTTAAAAAGATATCCAGAATTTTATTAAATTGTACTATTTTACCATTACCTACTTGGTTGATTGCCCAAGCTATCATTGTCTCTCACCCAGATAACTGTAACAGCCTTTTAATTGGTTTCCCTGCTTCAGCTCTTGACCTTCTGTTTCCTATCAAAACCACATCTAAAATAATCCTTTTAAAGTGTCAAACAATTTGACACTTCTTCACTTCCCATCTCACTCGGAATGAATGTCAAAATTTGAAAATTTTCTGTAAGGTCCTTGCAGTATCTGGTCACCAATATTCTCTTCCCTCTCGTTACCTCACAGCTATAGCTGTTGGAACTGTGATTTCTACTTTTCCAAAAGCTGGGCAGTGATCTTTGATAGAGTTTGGTTAAAAATGTTAAATGATATATTTGAAAGAGAATATAATGATAAATCTCATACAAATATAAAGTAAATGTGTCAGATAATGTGTTCACTTGCTTAAATGAGAGAACCAATAAGATGTTATAACTTGTTCAAAAGAGATTCTAAAGTGCAGGGATACACACACACACACACACACACATATATAAAGGGATTCTGAAATAAGTTTATAAATAGGTACAGAACAAAACTATCCACAGTTAATAGGGCAACAATCAATGGCATTTCATAGGAACAATGAATGTTTTTATATATAAGGATTATTTCTATGATTCTTACTTTTCTACAACATCCAGAGTTCTAAACTAGCCCAGTAAAATGAAAGATAGAAATAATAAATGATCTAGATAAGTGAGCAGGGTAGGACATCTCCTAATTCCAAATTATTATTATTATTATTATTTAATTTTAAAATGTTTCCAAAAATTTCCAGGCAACAGGGAAACAGAATCAGAGAGACATAGAAAAACAAAAGTAGGGGAAGAAGGCGTAGGGGATAGGAGGAGGAGAAGAAGAGAAAGGAGAGAAGAGGGAAGGAAAGGAAAGGAAAGTAAAAGGAAGGAAAGGGTAAGGAGAGGAAAGAGAAGGAATGCATATGTGTACATAACTGGAGAGTGGTTGTATTTTCTTTCTGAAATTTTTGAAAAATAGGCAAAATGGAAGGATCACACAAGTTGAAATCAAACCTGAAAATGAAAAGATGCATTGTGAAAATCCAGAAAATTGACAAAGGGTCCTAGTGGAGAGAAAGCAAAGCTGAGCCAGAACTTCCCTTGTGGCTCAGCTGGTAAAGAATCCTCCAGCAATCTTCCCCTGGGTGGGGCAAGTTTCCCAGGAGAAGGGAAAGGCTACCCGCTCCAGAATTCTGGCCTGGAGAATTCCATGGGGTCTCAAAGAGTGGGACACAATTAAGTGACTTTCACTTTCATTTTTTCAGAGATGAGCCAAGGGAGGCTTGACAAAGGCTTTAAGTTGGTGAAAACTGTGCATGGTGAAAAGTAATGGATAATACATTTCGATGGTTAAAAGAAGCATATAAATACAGAGAGTATATAAAGTAGAGAAGTAAATGAACATCTTTAAAGCATAACATTAAGTGAAGATCCAAGAATGCTCGTTCCTCTGTTTCCCTGAAGTAGATTTACATTACTGAGTCTCTCATAGTAATGAAAGTTTACTCCCATCTCCGTGAAGCTCAGCTTTTCCATGGCTTTGGTGGAATTTCTGCTCTACTTATTCTCCAGATTACCTCAAAATAATCTCACAACACCTGAGGTAGCTTTTGAATTAGTTATCTTTCCCTTCTTGCACACCAAAGACCCCCAGGATAGCACTATTTGTCATGTACATGTTGATATCTCATTTTTTAGCACAATTCCTAAAGTGTAGAATGTGTTAAATAAATGCTTTGAGAACTAAACCTGACTTGTACAATTTTAGGCAAGTTTCTCAAAGTTAGCAAATCTGGCTTTTAGGGACTGCTGTGTATCTTAAATATGTTCTTTAATAAAAAGAAGCTACTACTCAAGTGTCAGTCTACTTGCTCTCGTTTCTTATATACATTTAAATATTTTCGTTCCTTTCAAAATCCAAAATGCTTAATAACATAATCATTTGCACATTACATTTAAAACTTCTTTCAAATATGGTAAAAAGGAGGTAGAAATGGCAACCCACTTCAGTATTCTTGCTTGGAAAATCCCATGGACAGAGGAGCCTGGTGGGCCACAGTCCATGGGATCACAAAGAGTCGGACACAACTGAACAAATGAGCAAAGAGGACAGCCTAGTGTTTTTAATGTATCTGCCAAATAATGAAATTTAAGGCTCTATTGTTCATCATCTATCTTTTCCTCTAGGCTCTACTTCTCAGAAACCAAAAATAAAATTATGAAGAGCTTTGCTAAAACTATTAAACTAATGGAGGAAAAAATTCCCACTAGAATGTACTATAGGCTATTGAGTTTTTAACCATGAAAAAGAAAATTCAAGTAAAAATAGATAATACTTTTGTAGGTGAAATTTTCCTCTGTATGTATTTATGTGCATTCTTGTATGTGTGTGCATGTGTGTGTGTAAACAGATATAGATATAGATAGGGTAGGAAAAGCTAAAGTATTCTCCTCGCCTCTCCCTCTCTACTTCAGCCCATCTTTAACCTTTTTACTTTTTCTTCCAAAAATGATGCTTGATATGAAAATTAATGTAAACTGGGTACATGAAGTAGCATTCCTATGGTTCATTTTTCCAGTGGAGAACTATTATTGGAGAACATTACTTTATAATTGAATTTAAAGAATTTTAAGGCCTACATAATATAAGAGACTATAAAACCACTATGAATTTTTTTCACCCACTTCCAGAAAAGTAGTAGTGAAAAACAACTCATTATTTTGACAGGCAGGCCTTTTATTTACTAACAACTATATTTGTAAATTTATGTTATACCTTAATTCAAAATATATCTCTCCATACTTCCTACTTGGTTATTCAGAATAATAAAAAATAAACACATTTCCCTTTCTCACATGACAAATCTCACATGACAAAAAATTATTATACTCTTCTTAAAACAATTCATTTCATTTAACCTTCCTTCTTTTTACGACATACATATAATTTACTATTTTAATTATATGGTTTGATAACCCTAATTCTTTAGCATTGCTTTCAATCTAGGTCAACAATGCTATACCACTCAACTTCCTAGTACACTGATGTCTCCAAGTTGCTCTTTGTTTCTAATGTATGTTTTCATCTCTGTGAGGCCTATAAAATATCTGATAGTGGTAGTTTAATTGCAAAGCCATTTCCAACTCTTGTGACTCCACAGACTGTAGCCCGCCAGGCACCTCTGTCCATGGGATTTCCCAGGCAAGAGTACTGGAGAGGTTGCCATTTCTTTCTCTAAGGGATCTTCTAGACCCGAGGATTGAACCCATGTCTCCTGCATTGCCATGCAGATTCTTTATCACTGAGCCAACAGAGAAGCCATGTTGTAGCGATATATGTATTCATGATCTCTCCAATTTATATCCTAGAACATGCAGAATGATTAAAGCAATGGACACAAAATATGCATATATTATTCAAAGAATGAATAAATGTAACTCTATAGAGGAATAGTTTTATTAAATGTGATTCAGTAAAAATCTTTAGGTTTAAAAAATAATCTTTCTAAGAGAATGACTGATTGTGTCTCAAATCTATGGAAGAAGAAATAATAGCAGTTAGCAATTAGAGGGAAAAACCCTCATTAGAGGCTTAATCTATTTCCAATGAAAAGCTTTAGATAGGGAAATAACTTACTAAGGAAGCTTATGGAATTTCTTATGCACAAGCATTATAGTTATATATAGGATTGGAATTGAATTAAGACAATTTATAACCAATTTGTGTTTGATTACAGTTCTAGCAAAAACAGAGAAGATGGCTTTATAGGGTTATTTTTAGCCTTTAGATTTTGAATCCATTTTCTTTATTTATGACTATGAAACTCTTGAATTACATGCTCAGATGATACTACATATTGTTTCATTAACCTAATAAAATAAAACTTTGTGTTTCTTATGCAATAGAAATGTAAATTATCTGTACAATATTAAGTTTATAAATGTGCTTTCTAAGCCACAACATGATGAATTATAGTCCCAGTGAACATTCATATAAGCTTTTTCATGGAAAGGGAAAGGAAATTCACTTTGAATTGAATTGAGATAAACATATCTCATAAGTGAATCAAGTTTCAATAATTCACAAGAAGTAAAAGCCAAAGTAAGTCAAAGGAGATATATTATAAATGTCTTAGCCCAAACCCAAAGTAGTTTTATCATGATATTAAATTACATTTTATTTATCAACAGATTTCTTTTCTATGCTTTTCTGAATAATACAATTTAAAATATTTTATATCAATGTTAAATAAAATTTTATATTTTATATTATTATAAATAGATTCTGCTATATTTCTTTGACACTGCTTTATTATTGCTTTATGGACCATAAGAATGTCACCATGGGCTTTCCTGGTGGGTCATACAGTAAAAAAATCCACCTGCAATGTGGGAGACCTGGGTTAGATCCCTGGGTTGGGAAGATCCCCTGGAGAAGGAAATGGCAGTCCACTCCAGTATTCTTGCATGGAGAATTCCATGGACAGAGGAGCCTGGTGGGCTACAGTCCATGGGGTCTCTGCTAGCCAGACAAAACTGAGTGACAAACACTCACTTTCCTTTCAAGAATGTCACCATATGTGGAAGGGAAAGGCACTAGTATACTTTGCTTTGAGAAATCAAAATATATTCAGAATTTTTTTTCTTATTTATTCTCTTCCTTACATCCAAAATATACTTTTGATTTAAAGATAAAATGCAATATCTAGTGTTTCAAGAAATAGTATTTTAAAAAGTCAACTTGCTATTATCTTCTATTATATAAGATTTGCTGTCAACTTTGATCAGGCTTAAATAATATCTAGATGTATTCATATGGATCAACTTTGGAAGATAATTTAAAATTATAAAGTTATCAGCACGTATTTAAGGTAAGAGACAAAATTTCACCATCCCAAAGTGAAAGTAAAGTAACATTTAACAATTATTTTTCAAAGTCATTAAAGACAAACTTCTGAAACCTTAATACCTACCAGATATCGTCATGGTTTTGTTTCCTTTTCATACTTAAGTAAAAATTTATATTTTATTTCTGCTAAATTGTTGATATGTACAATCTGTGTTCATTTAAGACTAATTTAGAACAGGTTTATTTGAAAATTGGTATTTTTGTTTCTATAGGGATAAATATATGAACATTAGCCTGTTAATATTTTTAACTGATTCACAACTTCAAAATCTTCTAAGAATGTGATCTAAGAGAAAAGATTTATGAAAGTGTTGATTGTTAGTATTTTACCTACTTTGTCCTTGTAGCTCGCTTTACCTGAACATGAACAGATGTGATAATTACTATCTCTGATAATGAAATAAAAACTTGCAATTTGAGCATATACATATATATTTTGGGCTTCCCTCTAGGCTCAGACAGTAAAGAATCTGCCTGCAATGCAGGAGACCTTGGTTTGATCCCTTGGATCAAGAAGATACCCTGGAGAAATGAATGGTTACCCATTCCAGTATTCTTGCCTTTTGAATTACATGGACAGAGGAGCCTGGTGGGCTACAGTCCATGGGGTCACAAATTATATGTTTTCCTAAAATTACATATTTTATTCAGCTAAATATTTTAACAATTAGGTGTTGGTTACACCACTGAGAAAACAAACAAAGCTTTATAGGCCTTGATGTAGACCATGCTCACCATACAGATAAGAGACCTAGTTCAATGGCTTTGATTCTAACCTTGAAAATCCTCTGCATATAATTTTATAAGCTTAGTCATCAGGGAGTGTTTTCATTTACATAATTATCCTATTGAGGATATTTCCTTCTCTTACAATGTCCCTTTAACTATGACATCAATAGGCTAGAAACTTAGAATTCCTCCTTACAATTCTGTAGGGTGTAGCCACAAATTATTCCTTTCACAATTTTAAATTTAAGAAGTGCTACTCAATCACCTTTAGTTAATTGTTTTGATCACCTTCCTCTATAGTAATCAGTTTTGATGGATGCATATATTAATTTTGTAACTAAAAACATACAGTCTACAAACCTGGTGCCAAGAATTCATTTCCCAAATGGGTAAGTGCAAGATATTGAATATGTGACCATGCTCTCCAAATTAACAATCGATGGAAATAGTTCTATATCCTATTCTGATCATAATAGATTTCTTTGGAAAATCTTAAAGTATATTGTGTTTTAGTCTTTATAAGTATTTAGTAATTTGAACGTTAATTATATATATATATATAGTATAAGAGTAGCCTTTATAGTATTAACACTCTGAAGGCCATTCAGTTATGAATCCAACTCACAGGATTTTTAAAACTTTATGAATATCATTAAAAGATTGACAATTGGAGATTATGCTCTGAAAATTAGCAAATTTTATCTTTACATTCATTTATTACATTATTTTATTAATCACTTTACTTATTCTTATAAAATAACTTTGGCCACCTGATGTGAATAGTCGACCTCATTGGAAAAGACCCAGATGCTGGGAAAGATTGAAGGCTGAAGGAAAAGCAGACAACAGAGAAGGAGATGGTTGAATGGCATCATCGACACAATGGGCATGAATTTGAGCACACTCGGAGACAATGAAGGGCAGTGAATCCTGGCTTCATTCCATGGGGTTTTAAAGAGTTAGATATAACTTAGCGACTGAGCAACAACAGAATAAAATAACAGTTCAGCAAAAATGAAATTAACCAAACTTTTTGCACAGCCCAGACAATATAACTGTGTGATATATAATCTGGCCTTGCCTAAAGAGAGAACTGGCCTTTTCCCTTGGCTTCTGGGAGGTAATCCAGGTCATACCTGATAGGAGTGACTGTATATAGGGCAAGGACTGACTATACCAGATTTTATGTTAATTATGGCCATACCCCAATAGTCTAAATGAGTGGGCTGGCCATGCTGGAATGAACAACCATGTCATTCAGGGTAGACTGAGTTCAACTATGCGGGCAATCAATCAATCAGGCCTACGTATTGGGCCCTCAGGCAAAACTCTGGATAAGAGAGCTCTGTGAGCTTCCCAGGTTGGCAATACTCTGTGTAGTGTCATATATCAATGACAGGAGGATGAAGATAATACATCCAAGGAAACTGGAAACTTTGCATTTGAAACTTTCCCAGATTCAGCACTCTGGCCTCTTTATTTGGCTTATTTTAGTATATCAGATCAGATCAGATCAGTCGCTCAGTCGTGTCCGACTCTTTGCGACACCATGAATCACAGCACGCCAGGCCTCCCTGTCCATCACCAACTCCCGGAGTTCACCCAGACTCACGTCCATCGAGTCAGTGATGCCATCCAGCCATCTCATCCTCTGTAGTCCCCTTCTCCTCTTGCCCCCAATCCCTCTCATCATCAGAGTCTTTTCCAATGAGTCAACTCTTCGCATGAGGTGGCCAAAGTACTGGAGTTTCAGCTTTAGCATCATTCCTTCCAAAGAACACCCAGGGCTGATCTCCTTATCCTTCCCTATAAAAATCTGTAACCATAAATATAATAACTTTCATTGAATTACACAGATTCTCAAATGAATTAGTGTACCTGAGAGTAGTTTTGTAATCTTCCAAATTTATGAATGGAAACAGTCTTATGACTGTGCCCTCAGCCTTTGAAGTTTAGCAGTTGCCAATCTTCTAACATACTAGTAGTCTATACTAGACATCAATATTAATTGATATCTATCGCTGCTTTGTTGCAAATTTTTGAAAAATCATTAAGATATGTATCTGGTAAAAAGCAGCTCAGTGTACTGAGTGCTAACTCTATGATAGGTACTGTGCATGAATTAAATGCTTGGTATTTGTCTGTGAAACATCTATTATTACATCCATTTCCAAAGAGGAAGTAAAGAAAATAACTTGTCTAATATTTAGCAAGTAATCTGTAGAAAATCCAGAATTCATAGCCAGCTCCATTTCAAATCCCACACTGAGAAAGACTATCAAATGCTGTTTCTCCTTGCTAACACAGCTTTTAAATCTATTTTGAAGCTGAGCTGATTAAGACTGAAATATCTTAAAGCTAAGAGTGTATGCAATTTTAATTAACATGATTAGCTAAAACACAAGGAATAGCTTGTTTAGTCACATGAATACAGTTCTGGACACTTTCTGTGAACCCAAAATATCTTATTAATAGCAGGTAGTGTTCTGTGAAAAATCATATCTACAACAGATTGTGCTTTTGACTTCTCAAAAGTTCAAGAGTATCAGCTAATTAGGGCAGCTGTAAAATCTCAGGCAGCTTCTACTACTTTAATTTGACACAACATGCTGCCAAGATGCTCCAAAATATACTGTAAAGTTTAATTATCAAACACTTGCAAAAACTTATGTAACTAAGCCTCAACTATTAGGATAGGGAAGGTTTCAAACTATTAAAATAGGGAGAGGTTTATGAGAAATCAGAAAATTCTTTATAAATTAAATATTGATTATGCTTTGTGCACAAGACTAGATCATACCACATACAATTACATACATTTAGATGTGTATATAATTATACATGTACAGAAACATATTTAAGCAAACTAAATTGAATAGAATCACAAACATTTTAGAGCAGGCAAATATGGGGAGTATATAGAAATCTACAGTAGAAAAAATAACAGATTTGGAGCCAGAATTTCATGAATTTGTGTCTGAGGTTTTTACTCTTGCCTCTTCATGCAGCAATTGTAAAGATTACATGAGGTATAATAGATTTGAAAATATTTAGTATATATGCTGAAACATTATGCTCAATAAAAGTTGAGTATATTAAATATTTTACCTAGTTTTATTATTAATAATTGAATATAATATGTTATTATTAATCAAACTTAATATGATATTATAATTTAATATATATAGAATGTTTATTTTCCCAAAGGCCAAACTTTGGGCTTTGTTATGGGATGAATTTTATTTCCCCATAATTTGTGTGTTGAAGCTCTAAGGCCCAGAAGATGACTATATTTGAAAATAAGAGGTGTTTAAGTTAAAATGATTGCTGTTAGGATGGACCCTATTCCAGGGTCATGGGTGTCCTTACAGGAAGAGGAAATTTGGACATCCAGAGATATGGAGATGTGGGGCCATGGAGAAAGACCACCTGAGGACACAACCAGAGGCAACCATCCAAGCCAAGGAGAGAGGCCTCAGGAGAAATCAAGCCTGCCAGAACTATAAGAAAATAAATTTCTGTTATTTTAGTCAACTATCTTATTTTGCATTTTGTTCTGGTGATATTTTTCTATAGTAGCCATAGCAAAAAATAGCCTTCTAATTTAAAAACAAAATAGTTTTTAAGGTAGCAACTAATTGAGAATATAAATGTTGGTTCAGACTTTGAAAATAGATAGCTAGTACAAAAGATTTTAATGCACCCAAACATGAGTCACATAGTAAGAGTTTGTAAGGTCTGTTCTCTTTACCTCAAAGATGCTTAGGAAAATCTCAATTCTACTTGTGCTCATGGAGTTCCCATTACTGGACACTTACACTTTCTTCACATCTATCTGAATCCAATCTGTCATGCAGAGACTAGCTATATCCTTAAAAATGTAACTAATGACACAACCCCCCAGAGGTCTTTCTCCTGAATTGACCCTTAAAGTTGCTACCTTTTTTATCTGGTAACATTCCAGGATCATTTGTCTTAAAACGAAGATCATGGCATCTGGTCCCACCACTTCATGGGAAATAGATGGGGAAACAGTGGAAACAGTGTCAGATTTATTTTTCTGGGCTCCAAAATCACTACAGATGGTGACTGCAGCCATGAAATTAAAAGACGCTTACTCCTTGGAAGGAAGGTTATGACCAACCTAGATAGCATATTGAAAAACAGAGACATTAATTTGCCAACAAAGGTTCGTCTAGTCAAGGCTATGGTTTTTCCTGTGGTCATGTATGGATGTGAGAGTTGGACTGTGAAGAAGGCTGAGTGCCAAAGAATTGATGCTTTTGAACTGTGGTGTTGGAGAAGACTCTTGAGAGTCCCTTGGACTGGAAGGAGATCCAACCAGTCCATTCTGAAGGAGATCAGCCCTGGGATTTCTTTGGAAGGAATGATGCTAAAGCTGAAACTGCAGTACTTTGGCCACCTCATGCGAAGAGTTGACTCATTGGAGAAGACCCTGATGCTGGGAGGTATTGGGGGCAAGAGGAGAAGGGTACGACAGAGGATGAGATGGCTGGATGGCATCAGTGACTCGATGGACATGAGTCTCAGTGAACTCCAAGAGTTGGTGATGGACAGGGAGGCCTGGCATGCTGCGATTCATGGGGTCACAAAGAGTTGGACACAACTGAGCGACTGATCTGATCTGATCTGGTCTGATAAAGCAATAAAAATGTAATTTTCTGAGAGAAAAAGCACTGGAGCCTATATATTTTTCTCACATAAGACTCAGGATAGTGTTTTGTACAAAATTCCTACTGAACTAATCAATAATTGTAATAAAATATTAACTATTGAAAGGTATCAAAATATTTTTAGTTTTTATTCATAAATCAAAAAACAGTTGTTTTATAGACATTGCAATCAGAAATTTAAAAAAAATACTTATTTGTTCTTTCTTATTACTCTTTGCCATAGAAAAACACACATTTGCTTGTATTTGGTTTTATCTGACTTCCTATTATTTATAGTAATTCAAAATGGATAAATTTATCCTGGACACAGTTGTCCAGTCTTCATGTCTCTTAAAAAATAGCTTTTCTGCTCTCAAACTGAAATATACACACTCCTTTGTAATCAATGTCACAAGTTCATGGATTCTGCAAAATTCACATCTATAAATACCATCTTAGTCAGATCTATCTTAGAACAATTAACAGGGTGTTTTCTTGGCAATCACTAGTTACTTTTAGGAGAGGTATGCATGAGAATGTTTAAAACTTAATTTAGGGCAATGAATTTATTTCTTGAGAAGGATCTATACATTAAGCATATTAAGGCTACATGATGGTGCAGAAATAACTTGAAAGAACACCCAGAAATTTCCAAGTCATAATAAGACTTCTCTTAGGATTAACCAATTTAACAGATACAATTTTATCATGCTCTATTTCATTGTTTTAACCAGATAGTTATTTTATCTTATTTTTATTACTTTTTAAATAATTTTATAATTTAAAAAAAATCTGTAAGGAAAGAAACAAAAAAATAATTTAAAAAATCTGTAAGGAAAGAAACAAAAAAATAAATCATGAGATTAGAATCATAGTTCTTCCAGAAGAAGACAAAAAGAAAATACTTGTACTTGAGGAGATAACAGTTGAAAACATCCCGAAAATGGAGAAAGAACTAGCCACCCAAGTTAGAGAAACCCAGAGAGCCTCAACAGGATAAACCCAAGGTGAAACATCCCAAGACACATTTCAATCAAACTAAGATCAAACACAAACAGCAAGTATTGAAAGCTTCAAGGGAAAAGCAACAAATAACACACAGGGGATCCCCATAAGGATAACAGCTGATCTTTCAATAGAAACTCTTCAGGCAAGAAGGGACTGGCAGGACATACTTATAGTGATGAAAAAGAAAAACCTATAACCAAGATCATTCTATTCATCAAGGATCTCATTTAGATATGAAGGAGAAATCAAAAGTTTTATAGACAAGCAAAAGCTGAGAGAATTCAGCACCACCAAACCAGCTCTTCAACAAATGCTTAAGGATCTTCTCTAGACAAGAAACACGGAAACAGTTTATAAAAACGAACCCCAAACAACAATGTAAATGGTAATAGGACCATATGTATCAACAATTACCTTAAATGTAAATGGGTTAAATGCTCCAACCAAAAGACAAAGACTGGCCAAATAGATACAAAAGCAGGACCCCTAAATATGCTGTCTACAAGAGACCCATCTCAAACCTAGGGACACATACAGACTGAAAGTGAAGGGCTAGAAAAAGATATTTCATGCAAACAGAGACCATAAGAAAGCAGGAGTACCAATACTCATATCAGATAAAATAGACTTTGAAATAAAGACCACAATAAGAGACATAGAAGGACACTGCTACTGATGCTGCTGCTGCTAAGTCGCTTCAGTCATGTCCAACTCTGTGTGACCCCATAGATGGCAGCCCACCAGGCTCCCCCGGCCCTGGGATTCTCCAGGCAAGAACACTGGAGTGGGTTGCCATTTCCTTCTCCAATGCATGAAAGTGAAAAGTGAAAGTGAAGTCGCTCAGTCGTGTCTGACTCTTCACGACCCCATGGACTGCAGCCTACCAGGCTCCTCCATCCATGGGATTTTCCAGGCAAGAGTACTGGAGTGGGGTGCCATCACCTTCTCCAGAAGGACACTACACATGATCAAAAGATCAATCCAAGAAGAAGATATTACAATTGTAAATATATATGCACCCAACATAGGAGCACCTCAAAATGCAAGGCAAATGTTAACAAGTATGAAAAGGGAGCATCACTGACTCAATGGACATGAGATTGAGTAAGCTCCAGGAGTTGGTGATAGACAGAGAAGCCTGGTGTGCTGCAGTCCATGGGGCCTCAAAGAGTTGGACACAACTTAGTGACTGAACTGAACTTAATACCATACTCACATCTATAGACAGATCAACAAAATAGAAAATTAGCCTGGAAACACACGCTTTAAATGATACGATGGACCAATTAGACCCAATTGATATCTATAGGGCATTTCACCCCCAAACAATGGATTTCACCTTTTTCTCAAGTGCACACAGAACATTCACCAAGATAGATCACATCCTGGGCCATAAATCTAGCCTTGGCAAATTAAAAAGAAAAAAAAAAGAGAGAGAGAGAGAGAGAGAAAGAGATCATTTCAAGCATCTTTTCTGATTACAATGCAGTAAGATTAGATGTCAACCAAAGGAAAAAAAAAAAACTTAAAAATACCAACATATGGATGATAACACACTTCTGAATAACCAACAGATCATGGAAGAAATCAAACAGGAAATAAAAATATGCACAGAAACAAATGAAAATGAAAACATGACAACCCCGAACCTATGGGATTCAGTAAAAGCAATGTTAATAGGGAGGTTCATAGCAATACAAGCCTACCTCAAGAAACAAGAGGAAAAACAAAACAAAACAAAACCTAACTTTACACCTGAAGCAACTAGAAAAGGAAGAAAAGAACCCCAAAGTTAGTAGAAAGAAAGAAATCATAAAAACCAGAGTGGAAATAATTGAAAAAGAAATGAAGGAGACTATAGCAAAAATCAACAAAACTAAAAGCTGTTTTTTTGAGAAGATAAATAAAACATACAAACCGTTAGCCAGAATCATCAAGAAAAAAAGGGAAAAGAATCAAAACAATAAAATTAAAAATAAAAATGGAGAAATTACAACAGAGAAATACAAAAGGTCATAGGAGACTATTATGAGTAATTATATCAATAAAATAGACAACTTGGAAGAAATGGACAAGTTCTTAGAAACATATATAACCTTCCAAAACTGAACTAGGAAGAAAGAGAAAATCTTAATAGACTCATCACAAAAATGAAAGTCAAAACTGTAATTAAAAATCTTCCAACAAACAAAAGCCCAGGACCAGTTGGCTTCACAAGTGAATTCTACCAAAAATTTAGAGATGAGCTAACACCTATCCTACTCAAACTCTTCCAGAAAATTGTAGAGGAAGATAAACTCCCAAACTCATTCTATGAGTCCACCATCACCTTAACATCAAAACCAGACAAAGATGCCACAAGAAAAGAAAACTACAGGCCAATATCACTGATGAACATAGATGCAAAACTCCTCAACAAAATTCTAGCAAACAGAATCCAATAACACATTAAAAAGATTATGCATCATTACCATGTAGGCTTTATCCAGGGTATGCAAGGATTCTTCAATATTTGCAAATCAATCAATGTGATACACCATATTAACAAATTAAAAGATAAAAACCATATGATTATCTCAATAGATGCAGAGAAAGCCTTTGACAAAATCCAACACCAATTTATGATCAAAACTCTCCATAAATCAGGCATAGAAGGAATATATCTCAACATAACTAAAGCCATATATGATAAACCCACAGTAAACATTATCCCAACTGGCAAAAACTTGAAAGCATTTCTTTCTAAAATCAGGAACAAGACAAGGGTGCCCACCACTGTTCAACACAGTTTTTGAAGTCCTAGCCATAGCAATCAGAGAAGAAAAAGTAATAAAAATAATCCAGATTGGAAAAGAAGTAAAACTCTCACTGTTTGCAGATGACATGATCCTCTACATAGAAAACTCTAAAGATATCACCAGAAAATTACTAGAGTTAATCAATGAATACAATAAAAGTTACAGCATATAAAATTAATACACAGAAATCCTTTGCATTCCTATACACTAACAATGAGAAAATAGAAAGAGAAATTAAGGAAACAATCCCATTCACCCTTACAATGAAAAGAATAAAATACTTAGGAATAAATTTAGCTAAAGAAACAAAAGACTTATAGGTAGAAAACTATAAAACACTGATGAAAGAAATCAAAGATGACACAAATAGATGGAGAAATATGCCATGTTCATGGATTAGAAGAACCAATATAGTGAAAATGAGTATACTACCCAGGGCAATCTATAGATTCAACATAACCCCTATCAAGCTACCAACAGTATTTTTCACAGAACTAGAACAAATAATTTCACAATTTGTATGGAAACACACACACACAAAAACTCTAATAACCAAAGCAATCTTGAGAAAGAGTGGAACTGGAGGAATCAACCTGCCTGATTTCAGGCTATACACAAATCCACAGTCATCAAGACACTATGGTATTGGCACAAAGACAGACATATAGATCAATGGAATGAAATAGAAAAGCCCAGAGATAAATCCACGCATCTATGGACACCTTGTGACTTCCCTGGTGGCTCAGACAGTAAAGCGTCTGCCTACAATGTGGGAGACCTGGGTTCAATCCCTGAGGCGAGAAGATCTCCTGGAGAAGGAAATGCCAACCCACTCCAAGACACCCACAAGTATTCTTGCCTGGAAAATCCCATGGATGGAAGAGCCTGGTAGGCTACAGTCCATGGGGTCTCAAAGAGTCAGACACAACTGAGTGACTTCACTATAGACACCTTATCTTTGACAAAGAAGGCAAAAACAAACAATGGAGAAAAGACAATTACTTTAACAAGTGGTGCTGGGAAAACTGGTCAACCACCCATAAAAGAATGAAACTAGAACATTAATACCACACACACACACACAAACTCAAAATAGATTAAAGATCTAGAGGAAGACCAGAAACTATAAAACTCTTAGAGGAAAACATAGGCATAACACTGTCTGACATAAACCGTAGCAAAATCCTCTATGACCCACCTCCCAGAGTAATGGAAATAAACACAAAAATAAACAAATGGGACCTAAGTAAACTTAAAGGCTTTTGCACAATGAAGGAAACTATAAGCAAGGTGAAAAGTCAGCCTTCAGAATGGGAGAAAATAATAGCAAATGAAGCAACTGACAAAGAATTAATCTCCAAAATATATAAGCAGCACATGCAAATCAATACCAGAAAAATAAATTACCCAATCAAAAAGTGGACCAAAGAACTAAATAGACATTTCTCCAAAGGAGACACACAGATGACTAACAAACACATGAAAAGATCTTCAACATCACTCATTATCATAGAAATGCAAATCAAAACCACTGTGAGGTACCATCTCACACCAGTCAGAATGGCTGCCATCAAAAAGTCTACAAACAGTAAATGCTGTAGAGGTTGTGGAGAAAAGGGAATCCTCTTACACTGTTGGTGAAAATGCAAACTAGTACAGTGACTATGGAGAACAGTGTGGAGATTCCTTAAAAAACTGGAAATAGGACTGCCCTATGACTCAGCAATCCCACTACTGGGTGTACACATGGAGGAAACTAGAATTCAAAGAGACACATGTACCCCAATGCTCATTGCAGCACTGTTTACAATAGCTAGGACATGGAAGCAACCTAGATGTACACTGGCAGATGAATGGATAAGGAGGTTGTGGTACATATACACAATGGAATACCATTCAGCTATAAAAAATAAAGCATCTGAGTCAGTTCTAAAGGGGTGAATAAAACTGGAGCCTATTATACAAAGTGAAATAAGTCAGAAAGAGAAACACCAATACAGTATATTAAAGCATGTATATGGAATTTAGAAGGATGGTAAATACAACCCTATATGCAAGACAGCAAAAAAAGCACAGATGTAAAGAACAAATTTTGAAATCTGTGAGAGAAGGTGAATGTGGGATGATTCGAGAGAACAGCATTGAAACATGTGTATTACTATATGTAAAATAGATGACCAGTGTAAGTTCGAGGCATGGAGGGCACTCAAAGCTGGTGCTCTGGGAAAACCCATAGGGATGGAGTGGGAGGGAGGTCCAGGATGGGGGACACATGTACACTGCTGGCTGATTCATGTCGATATATGGCAAAACCACCACAATATTGTAAAGTAATTAGCCTCCAGTTTTAAAAAAAAAGAAAAGACATAGTGTCTGCCATTAATGTGACTTCAAGTCAGTTGGGAAAATAGACATGTCCATAAGAGGGCTTCCCTGATAGCTCAGTTGGTAAAGAATCCACATGCAATGCAGAAGACCCTGTTGGATTCCTGTGTCAGGAAGATCTGCTGGAGAAGGGATAGGCTACCCACTCCAGTATTCTTGGGCTTCCCTTGTGGCTACCTGGTAAAGAATCTGCCTGCAATTCAGTAGACATGGGTTCAATCCCTAAGTTAGGGAGATTTCCTGGAAAAGGGAAAGGCTACCCTCTCAAGTATTCTGACCTGGAAAACTCCATGGACTGTAGAGTCCATGGGGTTGCAAAGAGTTGGACATGACTGAGAAACTTTAACTTTCACTTTTCATAAGAAACAAACAGAGACCAAAAAAAAAAAAAAAAAAAAAAGTCTGAGAGAAAGGAAATGAGGATAGGCAATTTCTATAATTGACTTAAATGTCCTAAACTATGAATATGAACTCTAAAGCATGACTCTGAAATAGAGGTTAATCAGGATTACCAGTGAATCACTATATTTAGAGAAGCCCACAACTAAATAAAAGATATGCAACAAATCTCCTACTGAACATTATAATTGTGTTAGACTTCCAACATCCATCACAGACAGCACATGTTCACACAGGATTTACTACTAAAACTTAATTACACATAAAGTCAAGTGTGTCATCCTTTTACTTTATATAGTAAACAGATGCTGTATAGCAGAATTAACCTTTATCATATTATCCCCCCTATCCCTTATTATCTGCAACATAAATACAAGGAAGAAATTCAGATATAAAGAATCATGTTCTGTTCAATATGTTATTCTTCCAAGGTAAATATAGACAGACTTAGACTTAAAGGAAATAAAGCTTCTAGTCCCAGTTGAACCAGTGTCGTGTTGACTTTTATAAATTTAATGTCTCAAACTTATATTAGTTTTGGCATTTACTAGCTACTGCCTCACTTACAGAAATAAAATGAGGTTGCTTGTAAATATCTCGTAGCAAAAAGGTTTTGGTTTCTTTTCACTGTTTCTTTTGTTTTATTTTTTACCTTCAGCTATATACAGTGAATACTCAACAGCCAGACTGTCTGAACTCAAATTCAGGCTCCATGATTTATTTATAAGATATATTACTTTAAGTAATTGACTTCTTTCTGTGTCTTAGTTTTCCTCATTTGGAGAATGGGAATAATAGTACCTAATCCATAAGGGCATGTTAACCAAGAGGGTTAACAAATCTTCAGTGATTAGACCAAGGCTTTGCATTTAATGAGGGTTAAATAATTGTTAATTGTTATTACTCTTAATGATGATAACAATGGCATGATTTCTTACTGATTTAAAAATTTTATAATTTTTAAGTATATATCTGAAGAGATCTGTAACAGAAAGAAAGCCCCTCCCCTCAAGTTCCTAATTCTCAATTTCTTTCTTAAATTAAATTGATCATAGACAAGCAAAGGAACACCTTCACAAAATGTGACCCAAATAATAGGCTTTATTTAACAGAGTAAATTGCTTCTGCACAGATTTCCTAACCTGACTTGAGAGATCAGCCAAGCAGGAGTGAGCTGGTTCCAACACCTCAGTACAATGCTAATGATTTTTTCATGTTGAATTAATAGGATTGAAATATTTGTGATTTCAGCAGCTGTTGGGACCAGTGGGAGAGCTTCCACCAACACACTGACAGCCTTATGCCCTCACATGGCTGTGTTTAGGTAAAACAGAAATGCTAACGGTCTATCTGTAGTAGGTTAATCTTAAATTAATAATAATTATTTCCTCCAAGGCAAATATCTAGCATCTCCTCCATCCCTTGGAGAAATTGTATATGTTTTTTATGTGTGCATGAAAAGGATAATTTTTTGTGCACATAAAGTAAAATTTGTGTTTCAAAGCAGGTGAGTGGCTAGTGTGTAGTTGTCTGATTAATTATCACAGCAAGAAATGATTAAGATTTGCCAATATGGAGAACATTTTTACTTTGCTCAGCACATTACTACCTTGTTAGATCCTTTCACTGGCTCCCAATGGCCTCCTTTTTATAAAATTTAAATGTTTTTTCTACATCTTTATTGATCTTTTCTCCTCTTGGAAATACTACTGATTCATTCCTGCCATTTACCCCAACACAATGATATATTCAGTTGAATCATTTTTTCTTACTTCATTCTGTCTCCATTCATTTGGCCTTATGTTTATCTTTTACATATCTCTCATTTGTCTATTCATTTAACTTAAAATTACAAAGAATATAATGAGAATGTTTGTATTCTACTCTTCTTATTAACACTTAACTATAAGGCAATGTTATTAGGATGAAGGAAAAGAATGTTCAAATATGAATGCAAACTTTAATTTTAATAATAATAATTAATAGAATAAACAATAAACAGAATAAGGAGACATAGGGATAACAGAAAAGGAATAAGAAAGGTGTTTGTGCCATCCAATAAAATGTCTCCAAAGCAAACAGGCACAGAAATTCACCTGAAATTCCTAAAATGAAATTCTGAGAAATATGAATATAAGTATATTAATTTATATCAAATATACATAGGGTCATTTTCCTAAAAGTTATTATTTCCTCTATTCTTCTTTTAATAATGTGGTTTTGCATAAAACCTCTTTAAAAATAAATAGCAATATTTTCACTCCAGTAAGGCAAATTAAAATGTGTATAACCAAACCCACATTAATTTTTTTTAAATTACTTTGGTAAAAGATTATCTATGTTTTAGAGAACCAGCATTAAAAGTAACAAATATTATGATGTTTGACAGTTTATATAATAAGTGCTTAGAATTACTAAATATTGTCCCTCCTCCCTGACTTACATAGTTTGGTAGAATACTTGCTCATTTCCCTTCTAAATATCAAAGTGTAAAAACAATATTATAAAAATTTTATGCAGAACCATGTATTTATACTGAAAAACAGCATGCCCAAGTCTGTTATATATATGACATCATCCTAATGCTTTTCATTAGAGTATTTTTATTGTGATCGTATGTATATTTTGTTCAAACTGCACCCTGGAGAGAAAGAGATGATCCATCAGTGCTAGATATACTTATGAGAGAATATATTAAACTGGAAATGAAGCTTTTGACAAAAAATTTGAGAATTTAAGTATTTAGTAGTGTTTTTTTCCTCCAGTGTGTGTTTGTATATATGTATAATCTAAATGAAATATCCTAAAGGTACAATTTACAAGCATTTACACACACATATAATGAAGCACATGTATACATGTGTAATTTCCATATTATGATGGAAGACAAGATTTTTCTGCTTCATAAAAATGTGAAGATAATCACTAACTGTGGTGTCTAACCTCTAAAACTGCACTGTCAGACCTTGCTCATTATGCAGTAATTAGAAAGAGACCATTAGCATTGATGCTGTGAACTTTTCAATGTAGTTCAGGAAATAGTGTGGTATAACCAGTTAAAACAAAAACATTTAAGAAGGTAAGGAAACTATTAAAACCAGTTCATTAGACCTTCATATTTTGGTTTCCTTGGTATTGAACATCCATATCCAAGTAGAAAAACTTGAATTGCTGATCTACCCCAAATTGTGAATTTATATTTTAGAGGAAGGTTAGCTTTAGAGTGCTGATTATACATTGATAAGGCTTATCCTAATGATTTAAACAGCTGTTTGGAATTATAGAGACCTAAACCAATAACAATATTTGGACTCTTTTAGAATTAGGTTTCATTATTGCTTGGACAAGTTTAATGAGATCAATTTTATTTTGTGCATGTCTCAATTGGTTTATGTTTTTGTCAAAAGTCAAATTCATTCCTGAAGCTGTTGAATGCACAGTAGTTAAGTGAGGTTCAGAACTTTCTCCCATTCTGAAACTACCCAGACTGTTCAAGTTATCTCTAAGATAATTTTCTAGAAGTGGAAACCAATGATAAAAATTGCACTATTGCTGATGAAATGCTAGACTCTCTTTTACAGTCATCATCATCAAAAAATAGAGGACGGATACCCATTTAAACACAGGTAGATGAGCCCCTCATTGGAGAAGGAAATGGCAACCCACTCCAATGTTCTTGCCTGGAGAATCCCAGGGATGGGGGAGCCTGGTGGGCTGCCGTCTATGGGGTTGCACAGAGTCGGACACGACTGAAGCGACTTAGCAGCAGCAGCAGATGAGCCCCTCATCTAAATAATTGACTCTTTAGCAGCACACAGAATTTCATCTTCTTTAGATGCCATTATCCACTAATAATATGATATGGGTGTGGGGAGCATCCTAGGGACATATGCAGTATATAACAAATATACCTGTTTTAAGTTCTGCTGGTATTTTTGACAATCAACAGCTGTGATGCTAGGAAGATCAAATCCACCTGCACCCTCCTGCACCCACCCCAGGAGCAATAACAACAAATACTACAACATAATCAACAATCATCTATGAAGCACTTACCATCTGTCAATTATATTTTTTTATCCTTAGAAAACCACTATTACATAAACATTACAATTTGATTTTGCACATGAGAAAACTGTAATTTAGGTGCCAAGGATATAATCATATTAAGGAAGGTTGATACCATTGCAATTCAATTTAATTCCAAAATCAGTCATCTTAAGCACAGTACAATATTATCTTTACCATTTCAATACCAGAGTTTAGAAGATGTCTCTAACATATTTTAAGGTGAATATGCACAATGCCTAAACTCAGGGTTAATGTCTGTACTGGAAGTTGGCCACCTATCCCTTACCATACATGCCTCTAGGTTGCAAGCAATCCTCTGGTTTAAGTTATGCTTTAGAAACATAATGAACTAGGGAATAAATCTACTCCTGAATCACAGACACCAGACACTGACCCATCACTTCCATGTTAGTTCTAGATTCTACAACAAAAATGCCCTGCCAAAATAAGCACAAAACAGTGTCAGTACAATGAGAATCATTTTGTCAGTCTCTGTCTCTCTGTGTGTGCATATATATATGCATTATATACACAATGGTCTATATGGGAGTTTATGTTGTTCTGATATAAGGAAGTGGCGAGACAGATGGAGGCAATCAGATATATGAAGTATTTAGGAAGTAAATAGAGAATGCTTAAGAACAGATCAAAAGTAGTAGTTGAGCAGGGAGAAACAAAAGATGCCTCAGGCTAATCTAGCAAATTTTATTGTTCTGTGTTGTTTGGTCACTAAGTCATGTCAGACTCTTTGTAGCCCTCCAGGCTCCTCTGTCCATGGGACTTCCCAGGCAAGAATACTGGAGTGGGTTGCCATTTCCTTTTCCAGGGCATCTTCCCAACCCAAGGATTGAACCTGTGTCTCCTGCATTGGCAGGAGGATTGTTTACCACTGAGCCCTCAGGGAAGCCCAGGTAAGACAAATCAGGACTGGCTATATAATTTGCAGATCCCACTGCAGAATATGGGGCCCTTTGTTCAAAAGTATTAAGAATTCCAAGATGGCAACAGTTGAGTATTAAAACAAGCATAGAGTCCCTCCGCATGTGGGGTTCTGGGCAACTGCCTGGATCACACATCCATGAAATCAGTCCTGAACAAATTCATCAGTTTGTTGGAACATAAAATGGTGATATAAAAGAGAAGTTGGAAATATTAATCAACATTTTAAATAAATTACACACTAAAAGATAAGATAAACAAGAGAGAATCTCTTACATGGCCTCCTCTTCTGTCCCCAGTTGGCCCTCTTTCAGCTGTCTTTCCTAACAAACCTTGCCTCTTACTCAAGGACTGGACAGACCTCCCCACCAAGGCTTGGCTCTATGCGAAAGAGGAAGAGCCCACCACTACACTGAGATCCCTGCAACTGTTTTGTGCCTTCCCAGTGGAAAACCTCTGTGTGCATGTGTGTGTAAGGAGGAGAGTGAGAGATTGTCACTGTCTTGCCTTCTTCTTCAGCCTGGTATTCTCTAATACCTCCCTTGTTCTAGTTTTGCTGAGGTTACCCCTCACAACACCGCACCAAGCATGGTATTGCCTGTGAGCCAGGGACAATTTCTAGTCTTCTGGAGCCAGTGTAAAAGCATTCATATGCATGTTGCCCTACTCTGTATCCTGTCCTTGGGGTTGACATCTATCAGAGGTTATACAAGGGGGGGCGGGGAAGCTTTCTCAGCCTTGCAGATAAGTGCAGTGTTTACAGGCCTGGAGCTGAGACACAATGCTATGTATATCTTTTCCTCAGTCCATAGTCAAAATCAAAGCACATTCCCTTTTCAATCAGGTGAGGCTGTACTATCCTTTCAGAGAAGAGATAGCTTTTAAACACCTAGTATGTGTCTTATTTTACTGTGGGTATGTGCAAATGGAGCAGAGGGCATGGGGAGGTAGGACCTGTGCTGTGGGACTTTCTGCCACAGGGCTTAACTCCCCAAGCCTGCATCAGGGCAATAAAAGTGGCCTATTGCCCTGTCACTGCTAATGGAAGGCCTGGAGGGGCAGAGAAAGCATCTCTTCATTGTGTAAAAGAGGCCTAAACTAGGAAGTGCTTTCTGCTTCTCTTTACACCCTCGGATCACTGAAGCTGCCTTTGTTTTCATGACAATAAAATGGTATAACCCCCACCCCCCAAAATCCATCACTGTAAAAAAAAAGGAGAAATCATAAAAGCATAAATTAGAATGCCAAAGAACATCTATTATAACAAAAGATGACAAATATAATCAGCTGAAATTAATCCATTAAAACAAAAAGTATATATTTAGTTTTTAAAAAATCTAAATATGTTTTACTCAATATAAACATAAGGAGGCTCAGAAATTAAATTTCAGAATAAATATGAAAATGAAATGAGCATAATTTTATCTATAAAGATTAGCAAAAGGAAGCAGGAGTGTCCGTAGTATTAATAACAAACTAACATTGGAACCTTTGGAGGCTGGATGATGTGTTTTACATCTAAGTGTATTGTATAGCATTTGTATTGAATGACTACTCATTCATGAAGAAAAACAGGAACTAGCAGAAACACAAGGAACACTTCAATTCTGCATAAAACACCAGCTTATAACAGCTAACAATGGACCAGGCATTCTAATCGTTTTCCTTTATGTTTTTACTAAGTTCTCTCCTCTGTCTTCTAACATTCCCATCCCTTCTTCAGGGACTGCAGTTTTCCTTACCATCTATATTTCATAATAACATAGGTACCTTGCAAGTTCTGAAGCAGAGCAAATAGACTGGCAATTAATCAAATGTACCCTATTTCATTTTATAGACACATGAAAAGGAATGACGTTTTGCCCCTGGCACAATTCTTCTATCTCCTGTTACTGTTTGGATCTCCCAATGACTTCAAAGAGAAATTTTCTCTGGGAGAAGTGAGCAAGGTTTGTAATATATAAATCTAAGTTTTTAAATGTCCAGGCATAAAGTAACAATGATTCACTTTTTTAAACTAATAAAAAAGAACAACAAAAACAAGCTTAAAAAATCCTTCCATTATTAAAATCTCTTGCCCTTACTGTAAAAAACAAAATCTCACTAAGTTCATACACCAGTATTGTATGATTTGTACAATTCTATGGTATGTTAACAATTCTGGACTATCGTAGCAATCTCTCAAAAGCAAGCAACTGAAATGTTATTCATTCTAAATCACCACTGTCCTGTTTTCAGTGTAATCATGGACATATTCCTGCGCTGCCTGGTATGGTAGCCACAAGCTTCTTGTGCCTATTTAACAGTTGATTTATTGCAAGTACAACTGAGAAACCAAATGTTTAATTTATTTAACTAATTTAAATTCTTTTAACTAATTTACATTTTAAAAGCCACATGTGTACATTGGCTACCACAGCTCTGCTCTTGCTCTCACTCTTGGACTTGGTGATCTGCTGGCAGGTGTGCAGTAAACAGTGGAATTTAGAACTTATGGTCTGGTACTGGTGACAATGAACACTAAAGAAATTAACAAAGAAATCTTGACTGAGAACTGATAAGAAGAAAAACATGATACAGATTCATATCTGTATTCCCAAATATCCTTTAGTTGGTTCTCAGTACAATTTTGCTCAAAGAATGCTCCTCTTAAAATAAAAATTAGTGGGGAGATGTCATGCAATTAAGAAAACTGGCTCATAGGACCCTGACTGGAGGGTGAGCAGAGCCATCTGTCTGTTCCATTCTCCCTACTTCACTTGTGCTGACAATATTCAGCTCTACATATTAAAAGTTTTAATTCATTGACCCAAAGCTCAACACTGCTTAACCATTCTAAATAAATGATACTATCCTAGTGCTTTAAGCAGTGTGGCAAAAAAGCACAAAATATGCCATAATTTGTTTAGATATAAGATATCCAGGCATTAAAACTGCCAAAAACACACATGGGCACAAATTAAAGTTGTGAACAAAGATTTTCATATTTTTGTTAGTTTTAGAAATTCATTAATTATTATTTTTTCCTTCTAATTTCCAATATTATGCTGTTGTCCTTGGTTTCTTCCTGAACTTCTCTTTTTTCATTGAGCAGCTTTCTGACTTTTCCATAATGCTCTTTGCTGGAAGAGTTGTATGGATATGTGTGGGTGAGCAGACATCGCTGTGGCAGGGAAGGGGTCAACTCACTTTTGAAGCAAATCTTGTAGTCCGAGCTTTCAATACACATTTATGAAGAGAAAAATATGTCATTGTATACTTAATCTTGGAGAATGAAATGGCAACTCACTCCAGTACTCTTTTTTTTTTTTAATATATTTATTTTATTGTATACAGAGTGAAGTAAGCCAGAAAGAAAAACACCAATACAGTATACTAACGCATATATATGGAATTTAGAAAGATGGTGATGATGACTCCAGTACTCTTGCCTGGAAAATCCCAAGGACAGAGGAGCCTGGTGGGCTACAGTCCATGTGGTCACTAAGAGTCAGATACGACTGAGCAACTTCACTTTCACTTTTCACTTTCATGCACTGAATAAGGAAATGGCAACCCACTCCAGTATTCTTGCCTGGAGGGTCCCAGGGACGGAGGAGCCTGGTGGGCTGCTGTCTATTGGGTCGCACAGAGTCAGACACGAGTAAAGAGACTTAGCAGCAGCAGCAGCATACTTAATCTATACATGCTATAGGAATTCTGAATCCTTGAGAATTCCTAAGGAAGCATGATGCTGGTGCCTAATTATGTAATAAATGCATTAACCAGATGAAACTGATATAAGTAAAAATATATCAATAATTTATTTTAAAATCTAAAATAAATAGCTCTTTCTAGATTAAAACCATAAATCATCTTGGTAATTCATTGCCTTATTTAATTTGTGAGAAGTACTAACCAAGAAAGTACTTGGTGCTAGAGAAGACTCTTGAGAGTCCCTTGGACAGCAAGGAGAGCAGACCAGTCAATCCTAAAGGAAATCAAACTTCATTGGAACCATGGGTGATGAAGCTGAAGCTCCATTACTTTGGCCACCTGATACAGAGTTGACTCATTGGAAAAGACCCTGATGCTGGGAAAGATTGAGGACAAGAGGAGAAGGAAGTGACAGACTGAGATGGTTGGGTGGCATCATTGACTCAATGGACATGAATTTGAGCAAACTGCAGGAGATAGTGAAGGACAGGGAAGCCAGGCTGCAGTTCATGGAGTTGCAAAGAGTCAGACAAGACTGAAGTGACTTAGCATGCACGCACACATGTTGAAATTTATATACAATAAATATATGTATAGAATTTATTTTATATGAAGAAACTTTATCAATGATGAATGAATTACATGCATTGTTACAATATGGAAGGGATTTGCAAGAAATCACTTATCTCAAGCTTGCAATGTGCTTTGGGGATGTTTAGCTTTTTTCCCTCTATGAGAAGTTAATATTCAAATAATCTCTAATGAAACTCTAATGTTAAAATTTTTAAATACTTTAATTGTAGGACCAAAAATTTGCTGATGCCAGAGTAGTAACATAAAATTTCATATTTTACAATGAGTTGAATAAAATCATTTGATTTCTCCTAATAGTCTTAAGAGGAAGATATTATCCCATTCATATAGAGAAGGAAATTAGCATCTATACATATTTACTAGATCAACTATACCACAGAGATAGCAGACTATAAATATTTTTGAGAGCCAGGACTGTCTCATTCTTTTATGAACCTACAGTACTTAGTTAAGAGACTGATTGACATATCGTAGGTATGCAGTATATGTCTGTTCAGTTGAAGTAATGTATTGGAGTTTGGAATAAAAGAGAATTTTTGGCATTAAAACTCATCTTTCCACTGTATTGTTTAACACTTTGCTAAATAAAGGGATAAGTATTTTTGTCACAAAAAATAGGTGTCCACTGCTTTGCAGATCCCTCTTGCTTAACTTTCTTTATTGTGAAAGAGCATTTTTGATTTTCTGAAATCCATAGTAAGTATATTCTAAAATAACTATAAAACCAACTGAAATCAGGGAGTCTAAAGTATTGGAGAATGCAGGAGAGGAATCTTATAAATCTATCAACTGAGGAAATAAAAAGTATATGCCCTAGATTTGGAAATGTCCAGGAAAATAAGGATGAACAAAAAAGTAAAAGAGCACAAGGGGAAAATTACAACTAATGAGAAATCAACACATACAGAGAAATTCTCCAGGGCTTTGTCCCAGTGACTATGGAACAGGAGGCCTCTGCACTTGAATGGCTCTCTGTACATGTCAAAACCTTTTGCAACCCTTGAAGTTCTCAGCAGGGTACCTTATTAATAACAAGTGCTGAGTATATGTGGTCATATCTTGATTAATACCATGGACCTGCAGAAGGCCGGAGTAAACAGCTACATTACTCAAGGGAGTGAAGATATAGCTAAAATTAAAGTAGCCTAAAATTAGATTTAGATCTACATACTCATAATTTAATTAAATGCCTATTGTAGGTAAAGCAGTATATTAAATGCTTAAAAAGAAACAGTTTGTAACTTCAGAATTAGTATATCTAAACATGATGAGGATTATAAGTAAGATGAATATGAACATGTTTGCCAAATTGTAGCATATTAGAGCAATGAACAATCAAGTGTATTATGAAGAAGATTAAGATAAATGGATATTTTTTTCATCCATGAGTTACCTCATTAAAGTGCCTATTATACAAGGTTATGAATGGGGAGGGAGGAGGGAGGAGGGTTCAGGATGGGGAACACATGTATACCTGTGGCGGATTCATTTTGATATTTGGCAAAACTAATACAATTATGTAAAGTTTAAAAATAAAATAAAATTAAAAAAAAATAAAAAAAAATAAAGTTTGAACAATATAAATAATTTTAGGAATTCTACTGGATGATTTGCCATTGTTCATTATTAAAGATAACAGAAAGATAAAAGATCCATAACCTCAGACGTTACTATCAAGGAGGTCAACAGGTGTTTTGCAGAAGTATCTTTGATGTATACCAGAATGAACCATATCAGCTGCACATAATGGGACTGTCAATTCCAATTTCTATGTTCCTAAGATTCATTTTTAAACCTGATCAGTTCAGTTCACTTCAATCACTCAGTTGTGTCTGACTCTTTGCAACCCCATGGACTGCAGCACACCAGGATTCCCTGTCCATCACCAACTCTTGGAGCTTGCTCAAACTCATGTCCATCGAGTCAGTGATGCTCTCCAACCATCTCATACTCTGTTGTCCCCTTCTCCTCCTGTCTTCAATCTTTTCCAGCATCAGGGCCTTTTCAAATGAGTCAGTTCGTCACATCAGGTAGCCAAAGTTTTGGAGTTTCAGCTTCAGCATCAGTCTTTCCAATAAACATTCAGGACTGATTTCCTTTAGGATAGACTGGTTGGATCTCCTTGAAGTCCAAGGGACTCTCAAGAGTCTTCTCCATTCCACTCTTCAAGAGCATCAATTCTCTGGCACTCAGCTTTCTTTAAAGTCCAACTCTCACATCCATACATGACTACTGGAAAAACCATAGCCTGATACTCTTGTTCAAAAATCATATTTTTATCTATGTCAAAAGGATCAAGGTGAATTTGGTAATTGTACAACAAGTTCTGTTCTCTGCTTAGTTGATAATGATAAAGTTGTAGCTGGCAATTATTGCCCATCTAAGACCATATTTTTCAGCACTTCCTCAGTTGTGTATGATCACGTGTTTGATTTACAAACCAACTTGCATGTTAGACTCAAAATTCCTCCTCTCTGCCTTTTCCAGCGTGCCCTTACTGTGGATTATTGAATAACTTCATAAATAACACCATTGGTTGACCTGGAATAGCTAATTTAGCCTATTAAAATAAAATTGTTTTACTTTATTCTTATTGTATTCCGTAAGTTAAGGAATTATTTTTTTAGGTCTTGCTAAAAGCTTACTTTAAATTATTGATTACAATAATATAGTTTTGAGAGTTTAGGCCCAGATTTCCTTAAATGATAATTTTTGGTTGTTTTATTCATTTAATAAATTTCTATGTGCCCTCATTTTAAAAAATGAAAAAAAAATTGCTAGGAGCTGTAAATGATGGAAATCAGACTAAGAGTTTACCTTTGAGGATACAAGGCTAGAATTCAAATGTGCCATGCCTTAGTCACTCAGTCGTGTCCAACTTTTTGTGACTGGATGGACTGTAGCCCACCAGGTTCCTTTTCTCCATGGAGATTCTCCAGGCGAGAATACTAGAGTGGGTTGCCATGCTCTCCTTCAGGTGATCTTCCCAACCCAGGGATTGAACCCATAACTCCCACTTTGCAGGTGGATTCTTTTACTGCCTGAGCCAGCAGGGACCCCAAGAATACTGAAGTGGGTAGCCTACCCATTATCCAGGAGGGGATCTTCCCCATCCAGAGATTGAACCGGGTTCTTCTGTTCTGCAGGCAGATTCTTTACCCACTGAGCTACCAGGAAAGCCCAGACACAGGTAAAACTGGAAAATAAATATACAACTCAGGAAAGCCAACATACAAACAACAAGCTGTATTTAACAAGTAGCAGATGCATTGAAAGATAAAATCAGAACCAAATGAAAGGTGATATTTCATAGCAAGAATGTGAAATGTGGAACTACAAAGGAGATGAAAGTGAAGTTGGATTAAGATAAGGATGATTCCACTGAGGCCAACAGAATTTTTCATTCCAAATTTAAGATAGAGCTCATATAGCCAAATAATTGTACCTCTGATCCTATCTCCTATTTTTTTTTTTTAGAGATGACCAAAGAGAATTTCAAAAGAGAGTGTATTGTTGATCCTGTTCACAGCACCAATTGTCTTACTGTTCACACTGTTTGCTGAATCCAGGGTAGGCAAGGTGAGGCCTAAGAGGCTTGAAGGAGATGCGAGGAGTCATAGGAGGAGCAGACAGGTTTATTCTCTCCTTGCTGGCCTGGCAGCTATAGCACAACCTCATTCCTGGCTGAAGCAGCACCATAGGAGCAGCCACAACATAACCATAATGTAGCCATAACATATCCTCATATATAACATAATTATGAGGTTTCTCCAATGTAGCCCCAATGCAGCAGCAGCCAGGGCTTTCATGCTGAAGCTTATATAGGCATACCACACAAAGTAACTCATGACCAAACAAATATCTCATGACACGCATGCCTAGTGCTATAAATTATCTCAGTTGTTAATAGTCATTATTTACAAAATGTGGGAGAGAGAGCTTGACCACAGAATCTTGGCTAATTTGCTCTCTCCCATGGAGAGGAAGAAGAAATTATGCTATCACACTAAGTAGAGAGGGATGAGAAGGAATTTTTATTAGAAGTGTAATTTAATAGGAGAGGTGAGATACAGTCAAAGCCAATGGCAAAGACCCCATGCAGAAGACAATCACGAGACTCAGTCTGTGCTCCAACAAGTCCTGGGCCAAGGCCGCCTGGCCTAAATCCAAAACTTAGTTTAATGGTAGATCTGAAGAATTTAATCTCTTTAATAGTGAAAACTGGACAATTGCATATAGGATTTTCTATATTATATTTCCTAAAAAAGTGAAATATGACAATGTCTCCAAAGTGAAAATAAAAACCTAATGATCAATTACACACATAAACCTACACATGCATGTGTGCAACAAAAAGCAAACAGAAGCCCTTCAATCTCATTCTGTCTTTAGAGAATGTTTTATCTGAGTTAAAGTCAAGGTCAATTAAAATATAAGATTCCGGCAACAAGCAGCTCACGGCTCAGACAGTAACTCAATTAAGTTACTTTGGGTTATAGTTATTAGCATTCACATATAAAACTTTCCATACAGATTATATGAGATGTTCCAACTCTAGACCTTAAAACAACTGTAGATCATGAAGTTACATCTCTATTAGACTAAAGGTTAAATGGTTTGAAGAAAGCAACAGGATTTCCCATAACACAATGTAATTTTATAATTTAGCTTTACAAAATCTGTTTTCCAAAACAAAAAAGAAAAAATAAGACAAAGGAGCAACACAATTATTCTATGTCCTCTAACGCAGATCTGTACAATGGAGTTCAAAGTCATGTCCAGGACAAGTTCAATAGCAAAGGCTGCAGTTGATCATTTCAGCTTTACCAGCATGGCACAAATTCAGTGATTTCTGAGCAAGTAAAGGAGAGATTGACACTACTCAAAATGCTATTACAGCTTTGCATCATTATTAATAATGTTTATTAAGAAAACCCTGATTTATTGATATTTTCCATATATATATATATATATATATATATATATATATATATATATATGGCTTCTCAGATGGCACTAGTGGTAAAGAACCCAGCTGCCAATGCATGAGATGTAAGAGACATGAGTTCTATCCCTGGGTCAGGAAGATTCCCTGGAAAAGAGCCTGGCAAACCACTCCAGTATTCTTGGAGAATCCCATGGACAGAGTAGTCCTGAAGGTGGGCTAGATTCCATCAGGTCACAAAAAGTCAGACACAGCTGAAGCGACCTAGCATGCATGCCTGCATTGGAGAAGGAAATGGAAACCCATTCCAGTATTCTTGCCTGGAGAATCCCAGGGACAAAAGGAGCCTGATGGGCTGCCATCTATGGGGTCACACAGAGTTGGACATGACTGAAGCAACTTAGCAGCAGTATATATATACGTATAACTTGTCACTGTCAACTGATGTTATAAGAGTTTTGTCAAGAGAACACACCTGTCATAGCAAACACCTTTTTCCAAAAACACAAGAGACAGCTCTACACATGGACTACACCAATGGTCAATACCAAAATCAGATTAAGTGTATTCTTTGCAGCCAAAGAAGGAGGAACTCTATACAGACAGCAAAAACAATACTTGGGGCTGACTGTGGCTCAGATCATCAGCTCCTTATTGTAACATTTAGGCTTAAATTGAAGAAAATAGAGAAAACGACTAGACCATTCAGGTATGACTTAATTGAATTCCTTATGATTATAAGTGGATATGAAGAATAGACTCAAGGGATTAGATTTGGTAGACAGACTACCTGAAGACCTGTGGACAGAGGTTCTTAACATTTTACAGGAAGTAGTGACCAAAACCATCCCAAAGAAAAAGAACTGTAAGAAGGCAAAGTGGTTGTCTGAGGAGGCTTCATAAATAGCTGAGGAAAGAAGAGAAGAAAAAAGCAAGAGAGAAAGGAAAAGATATACCAAGTGGATGCAGAGTTCCAGAGAATAGCAAAGAATGATAAGACCTTCTTAAGTGAACAAAGCAAAGAAATAGAGGAAAACATCTGTGTCTCTTTTGCTGTCTCGCATACAGGGTTATCATTACCATCTTTCTGAATTCCATATATATGAGTTAGTATACTGTATTGGTGTTTTTCTTTCTGGCTTACTTCACTCTGTATAATTTGGACTCTGTGAGAGAGGGGACGGGGGATGATTTGGGAGAATGGCATTGAAACATGTATAATAGCATATAAGAAATGAATCACCAGTCCAGGTTCGATGCAGGATACAGGGGCTGGTGCACTGGGATGACCCAGAGGGATGGTATAGGGAGGGAGGTTGAAGTGGGGTTCAGGATTGGGAACACGTGTACACCAGTGGCGGATTCATGTTGATGTATGACAAAACCAATACAATATTGTAAAGTAATTAGCCTCTAATTAAAATAAATAAATTTAAATTTTAAAAAAAAGAAAAGAAATAGAGGAAAACAATAGAACAGGAAAGACTAGAGATCTCCTCAAGAAAACTGGAGATATCAAGGGAACATTTCAAGCAAGGATGGGCATGATAAAGGACAGAAGCAGTAAAGACTTAACAGAGGCAAAAGAGATTAAGAAGAGGTTGTAAGAATACACAGATGAACTTTGTAAAAATGGTCTTAATGACAGGGATAATCATGATGGTGTGGTCACTCACCCGGAGTCAGGCATCCTAGCTTGTGAAGTCAAATGGGCCTTAGGAAATATTACTACATAAAAAATTAGTGGAGGTAATGGAATTCCAGCTGAACCATTTCAAATCCTAAAAGATGATGCTGTAAAAGTGCTGGGCTCAATATATCATCAAATTTGGAAAATACAGCAGTGACCACAGGACTGGAAAGGTCAGTTTTTTCTCCAATCCCAAAGAAAGCCAGTGTCAAAAATGCTCAAATTACCATAAAATTGCACTCATTTCAAATGCTGGTAAGGTTATCCACAAAATCCTTTAAGTCAGGCTTCAGCACTATGTAAGCTGAGAATTCCATATATTTAAGCTGAGTTTAGAAAAGGCAGAGGAACCAGAGATTAAGTCTCCAACTTTCCCTGGATCATAAAGAAAGGAAGAGAATTCCAGAAAAGCACCCATTTCTACTTCATTGACTACGCTAAAGCCTTTGACTGTGAAGATCACAACAAACTGTGGAAAACTCGTAGAGATGGGAATACCAGACCACCTTACCTGTCTCCTAAGAAACTTATATGTAGATCAAGAAACAACAGTTAGAATCTTATATGGAACAAGTGACTGGTTCAAAACTGGGAAAACAGTATATCAAAGCTGTATATCATCACCTTCTTTATTTAGCTTATATGCAGAGTACATCATGCAAAGTGCTGGGTTGGATGAGTTCACAAGCTAGAGTCAAGATTACTGGGAGAAATATTAAAAACCTCAGATATGCAATTGATGCCATTCTCATCACAGAAAGTGAAGAGGAACTAAAGAGCCTCTTGATGAGGGTGAAAGAGGAGAATGAAAAAGCTGGTTTAAAACTCATCATTCAAAAATCTAAGATCATGGCATCCGATCCCATCACTTCATTGCAAATAGAAGGTTGAAAAGTGGAAGTAGTGACAGATTTTATTTTCTTGGGCTCCAAAAACACTGTGGATAGTGACTGCAGCCAGGAAATTAAAAGACACTTGCTCTTTGGAGGGAAAGTTATGACAAACCTAGATAGCATATTAAAAAGCAAAGACAACACTTTGCTGACAAAGGTCCATATTGTCAAAGGTATGGCTTTCCCAGTAGTCATGAAGAGACATGAGAATTGGACCACAAAGAATGCTGAACCCCAAGTAATTGATACTTTCAAATGATGGTGCAGGAGAAGACTCTTGAGAGTCACTTGGACTGCAAGGAAATCAAATCAGTCAATTCTAAAGGAAATCAACACTGAATATTCATTGGAAGGACTGATGCTGAAGCCAAAGCTCCAGTCCTCAGGCCACCTGATGAGAAGAGCTGACTCATTGGAAAAGATCCTGATGTTGGGAAAGATTAAAAGCAAAAGGGGAAGAGGGTGGCCAAAGATGAGATGGTTAGATAACATCACAGATTCAATGGACATGAGTTTGAGCAAACTCTGAGAGACAGTGAAGAACAGGGAAGCCTGGCATTCTGCAGTCCATGGGGTTGCAAGGAATTAGACATGACTTAGAACTCAAAAACAGCAGCAAGCCTTGAAACAGCACAAAAATATTCTCCTTATTGCTATACAGAACATATCCATTAATTTAAAAATTTATGCATAGAGGAAAAACAAATGTATTTAAAATAATTATTTTTATAATTTAAGAAACTTTGGGAAAAACAAAGTTGGGATTTTTTTCCATATAACTTTTCCTTGTGAAAAAGGAGTACATCAAGGCTATAAATTGTCACCCTGCTTATTTAACTTATATGCACAGTTCATCATGAGAAACACTGGGCTGGAAGAAGCACAAGCTGGAATCAAGATTGCCAGGAGAAATATCAATAACCTCAAATATGCAGATGACACCACCCTTATGGCAGAAAGGGAAGAAGAACCAAAAAGCCTCTTGATGAAAGTGAAAGAAGAGAGTGAAAAAGTTGGCTTCAAACTCAACATTCAGAAACTAAGATCATGGCATCTGGTCCCATCACTTCATAGGAAATTGATGGGGAAACAGTGGAAACAGTGTCAGACTTTATTTTTTTGGGCTCCAAAATCACTGCAGATGGTGATTGTAGCCATGAAATTAAAAGACACTTACTCCTTGGAAGGAAAGTTATGACCAAACTAGATAGCATATTGAAAAGCATGACATTACTTTGCCAGCAAAGGTCCATCTAGTCAAGGCTATGGTTTTTCCTGTGGTCATGTATGGATGTGAGAGTTGGACTGTGAAGAAAGCTGAGCACTGAAGAATTGATGCTTTTGAACTGTGGTTTTGGAGAAGAGTCTTGAGAGTCCCTTGGACTGCAAGGAGATGTAACCAGTCCATTCTACGGGAGATCAGTCCTGGATGTTCTTTGGAAGGACTGATGCTAAAGCTGAAACTCCAATACTTTGGCCACCTCATGTGAAGAGTTGACTCATTGGAAAAGACTCTGATGCTGGGAGGGATTGGGGGCAGGAGGAGAAGGGGACAGCAGAGGATGAGATGGTTGGATGGCATCACTGACTCGATGGACAAGAGTTTGGGTGATCTCAGGGAGTTGGTGATGGACAGGGAGGCCTGGCGTGCTACAATTCATGGGGTCGCAAAGAGTTGGATATGACTGAGCAACTGAACTGAACTGCACTGTGGATCCCAAATTTGTGAATGTTTACTTTGGGGTATTCTTTGTACATGAAAACTCATTCATGTTAATAATCTTGGAATAGACTATTGAATAAAACTACCTTATGCAGAAAGTTGATTTATTGAGAACAGAGGCATCCAGTGATGAATGATTTGTTAGAAATAATAACAAATGGTTATATGGTAAATAATACCTTAGATGGGGTATGGGGAATCCCAAGTGGTGCTAGTGTTAAAGAATCTGCCCACCAATGCAGGTAGACTTAAGAGATGTGAGTTCAGTCCCTGGGTTAGGAAGATCCCCTGGAGGAGGGCACTGCAACCCACTTCAGTATTCTTGCCTGGTAAATCCCATAAACAAAGGTGCCTGGTGGGCTATGGTCCATAGGATAGCAAAGAGTTGGACACGACTGAAATGACTTAGCACATAGACAGAAGCAGAAGATATTAAGAAGAGGTGGCAAGAATACACAGAAGAACTGTACAAAAAAAATCTTCATGACCCAGATAACCACAATGGTGTGATCACTCATCTAGAGCCAGACATCCTAGAATGCAAAGTCAAGTGGGCCTTAGAGAGCATAACTACAAAAAAAAACTAGTGGAGGTGATGGAATTCCAGTTGAGCTATTTCAAATCCTAAAAGATAATTCTGTGAAAGTGCTGCACTCAATATGTCAGCAAATTTGGAAAACAGCAGTGGTCACAGGAATGGAAAAGGTCAGTTGTCATTCCAATCCCAGACAAAGGCAATGCCAAAGAATGCTCAAACTACCACACAATTGCACTCATCTCGCATGTTAGCAAAGTAATATTAGCTCAAAATTCTCCAAGCCAGGCTTCAACAGTATGTGAATCGTGAACTTCCAGATGTTCAAGTAAAGGCAGAGAAACCAGAGATCACACTGCCAACATCCTTTGGACCACTGAAAAAGAGAGAGAGTTTCAGAAAAACATCTACTTCTGTTTTATTGACTACACCAAAGCCTTTGACTGTGTGGATCACAATAACTGTGGAAAATTCTTAAAGAGATAGGAATATCAGACCACCTTACTTGCCTTCTGAGAACTCTGTATGCAGGTCAAGAAGCAACAGTTAGAACCAGACATGGAACAATAGACTGGTTTCAAATCAGAAAAGGAGTACGTCAAGGCTGTATATTATCACCCTGCTTATTTAACTTATTGGAGAAGGCAATGGCACCCCACTCCAGTACTCCTGCCTGGAAAATCCCATGGATAGAAGAGCCTGGAAGGCTGCAGTCCATGGGGTCGCTGAGGGTCGGACACGACTGAGCGACTTCACTTTCACTTTTCACTTTCATGCATTGGAGAAGGAAATGGCAACCCACTCCAGTGTTTTTGCCTGCAGAATCCCAGGGACTGGGGAGCCTGGTGGGCTGCCATCTATGGGGTCGCACAGAGTCGGACACGACTGAAGTGACTTAGCACTTAGCAATGTTTAACTTATATGCAGAATGCATCATGTGAAATGCTGGGCTGGATGAAGCACAAGCTGGAATCAAGATTGCCAGGAGAAATATCAATAACCTCAGATATGCAGATGACACCACCCTTATGGCAGAAAGTGAAGAGTAACTAAAAAGCCTCATAATGAAATTGAAAGCAGAGAGTGAAAAGGTTGGCTTAAAACTCAACATTCAGAAAACTAAGATCATGACATCCGGTTTCATCATTTCATGGCGAATAGATGGGGAAACATTGGAAACAGAAATTTAAAAACAATATGAGCTTTCTAATAACATTTACAATTTATTTTCTATTATTTTGAGACTAGAGGACCACCAGAATGCTCAGGTTTTAAATTAAGAAAACAGCCACACTCTGGGTAGCAGCGAAGAATTAAATCAAGACCCACGATCATACCCCATGTACTGTGATCGGTTAATTCATTAAAAATAATAAAATAGCAGCAATTCTACTTGCTTGGAGAAGGAAATGGCAACCCACTCAGGTACTTCTTGCCTTGAAAATCCCATGGACGGAGGAGCTTGGTGCAGGCTACTATCCATGGGGTCGCAAAGAGTCGGGCATGACTGAGCGACTTCACTTCACTTCACTTCACTTCACATCTATTTGCTTGACATAAACTGGTGAGATTTTTCAGGTTGTGATGCATCAAGAGAAATAATTTACTGTTAGAGAGGGGATGAAGGAGAAAGAGAGGAAAGAGAAGAGAAGAAATGACAGAAGGGAGAATCAGAGTTCAGAACATCATGGAAGAGTTTACAAGTGGTGACATTTCCAATGATGGGTAGAAATTGTGCCAGAATCAGCTGCTGTGACAGGTGTTGAAGGTGTCCATAAAAAGAGATTCATCTGACCATGATCCTGCCAAGGTAGGAAGCTGGTGCTTACCAAAGGGAGGTGCTGAAGACTCTCTTGAACAAATATAAATGTATACACAAATATAAATATACCTAATCATTTTCAGACATAACTGAGAATTAGAATAAAAAGTAACATAACCCAAGATCACAACCTAGATATGTCAAAACACAATTCTTATGAACAATTTTTTAAATTGGACTGTACAGATAATTCTAATAGCAGTCTACAGATCTGAATTTGGAAAATATATTTCAGAGAGTACACTAATGAAAAAAATAAGAAAAAAAAATATGAGAAGGAGGAGGAAGTAAAGAGAAGAAAAAGGCAAAGTAAGGAGGGCAGAGGAAAGGGGAGTCAGAAGAGGGAGAAGAGAGAGGAAAAAGGGAGAACAATGAATCTAAAAAATAGATTGCTCTTGACAGCATTAAATATTCTAACATTCTAACTCCTTTGTGTTTGGGAAATTCAGTGATTGAGATAGATCAGTCATCAGTGCTGCTAGATGATAAAAGTTTCCTATGGAAAACAGTAAACCCAAATACAAATGGAGATTTTAGTTTCCTCAAGAAATATGACTTATGCTGGTATCAGCTATTGTAACATAGTGTTAGAGTACCACCTGGGGTTTTATTCAGTAAGCTTTTTGAACATCTGATGTAGTTGTCATTTGATTTTGGGGTGGGATTCTATAAGCAAAAGTAGGGGAATAACGCTGCTTTCAAGCAAGTTAAGGGTTAAAATCAAGACCAGTGGTTTGAATGTAAAGAAATAAATTGACTCCCAAGTCAGATCTAGAGTCTAAAAACCTAGCTGAAGTAAAAATCTACTCAAAGAAAGATTGTGGCAATTTGAAGAGGTATGGTTGACAAAGCAGCCAAAGAAAAGGAGTTATTGAAACACTCACTGGCAGTGACTTACAGATACTGTTCTGGGGAGATGATATACATGAGACCAAAGGCAAGGTTGTATAGGGAAACTGCAGATGTGAAAATTTAGGGCAACCTTTAGCCTAATTCTTTATTCAAATCCCATTGCTGGGCTCCTTGATCACTGATCACTAAACAATATCCTGGCAATTTAATTTCCATGCAGTTTCTCATCTAAGAAAAATTGAGTCAAGATAGTGTAAATTTTGTCTGATAATGTTTTTTTCAGATATTTTTCATTTAAACTTAATTACTGGAGATTCTGGTTCATTTCTGTTCGCTCATGCCAGCTGCAGACTAAAATTCACACTCACCTTAACAGCTATATATCCACTGATCCTTTTGAACGTTTTAAAAAAGTGTATAGTAGGTTCTTTTCAGGAAAGGAGTTGGTTACATTGACCAGCTTGACAACAATGAACCACAGTCTGTATGACCTCTTTCTAATGATATTCACTAGAGGGTGGAATACAGGATAAAGTAATTCTGTTGAATGGTGTTCGGTATAGCTGTTTTTTTTTTTTTTTTTTTTTTCCTCTCTCTTCTATTTCTGAAGTACTAAGAGAATGTCAACAATAGTCAATCTTGTCTATGGAACAATCCCTCTGCATAGATATTGAAAGTGATCCTTCTTTCACTTCTCCTTTCTTAATGTAAACTTTTTTTGAAAGCTTTGTAAATCCATCAGGCATTTACAAAAGAGCTGGAACTGCAGGGATTGGTAAGGCTGAGGACTACCTCTCCTCAGTCTAGTAGAGTGGACAGACTTGAAAAGTAGAAATAGCAACAGAGTGTGATTGTTGATACCAGGAAGGAACATGTACGTGAGCTAAATTGCTTTAGTCATGTCTGACTCTTTGTGATCTTATGTACTATAGCCTGCCAGGCTCCTCTGCCCACGGGTTTCTCCAGGCAAGAATACTGGAGTGGGTTGCCACACCTTTGTCCAAGGGATCTTCCCAACCCAGGGTTCAAACCCACATCTCTTATGTCTCCTGCAGGGCAGGTGGTTTCTTTACCTCTGGCACCACCTGGGAAGCCCAGAAAGGAATATGAAAGTGAAAAGTGAAAGTGTTCGTCGCTTAGTCCTGTCTGACTCTTTGTGACTCCATGAACTGTAGCCCACTAGGCTCCTCTGTCCAGGCAAGAATACTGGAGCGGGTTGCCATTCCCTTCTCCAGAGTATCTTAAGGACACAGTGATTCAATCCAGGTCTTACATTGCAGGCAAAAAGGAATATATGGGTTGACAAATCACTCTTCAGTGGCAAAGACTAGAATTAAAAAAGTTCTGGCGTCAAGGTTTATCTTTCTAAAAGTTCCTAGTCAAGAAAAATCAATGTTAGCATAAATCTTATATTTATAGATGTTTTGTGTATTTAATAATTTTATAGTTCATTATTATCCTGGAAGATATTACATGTGTAAATATTTTCCCAATGTCACTGGTAGATACAACTAAAGACACAAATAATTAGAGAAATTAAATTAAATTTATATCTTGTATGGTTAGCCAGATTTTCCAAACAGAATTTTAAATTTATGCTTATTTATATAAGGCTAAGCATACATAACAAAGTTTTGAGGCAATTAAATCTTCATGAAACCTAATTTCCTAAATTCCTGTAATGTCAACAGTTTTCACCATCAAATAGTTTAGTTTCATCTTCTTCAGGGAAAAGCACCCAATGCCAGTAAATAGGATATGCAGGATGTAACAAAGGAAATTTTACTCTTATAAAGTTGTATCAATTCTGGACCTAATAGAAAATTTTACTCATACATAAAACAATAATTTTAACAACATAGAAAGTTGCCTGGAAAGAATATGATTTTAGAATTTAATCTGTAATTTCAAAGAGGTTTTTATTTATTTTATTTTATTTTTTATGAACTCTGAAAAGAATGCAAGAGTATACCAGCTGCTGCTGCTGCTGCTGCTGCTAAGTCGCTTCAGTCGTGTCCGACTCTGTGCGACCCCATAGACGGCAGCCCACCAGGCTCCTCTGTCCCTGGTATTCTCCAGACAAGAATACTGAAGTGGGTTGCCATTTCCTTCTCCAATGCATGAAAGTGAAAAGTGAAAGTGAAGTCGCTCAGTCATTCCCAACTCTTAGCGACCCCATGGACTGCAGCCCACCAGGCTCCTCCATCCATGAGATTTTCCAGGCAAGAGTACTGGAGTGGGGTGCTATTGCCACCACAAAGCAAATATAAAGGAAATCCCTTGCTGACAAAGCAACCTTTTATCCTTCATACTTTATTTGTGGCCTAGAAGAGATTTAACAGGCAAAATGTCACTGCAGATCAAATGTCTCTTTTCTAAACCTCATTTTATTATAGCTTAATTTAAAACATAAATTAATGTCCTTAAAGATAATAAAGTTAACAGGTAAATCAGATAGGGAAAAAAAAAAAAGCAGCTTCCAAACTCTGTTAATTCTATGTCGATTTTCACATTCAGGGAGATAATGCAAAAAGATCAATGGGATTTACTGAGAAAAACATTAAACTTAATATATGCAAGGTATGCCTCGTCTCACTTTGTACATATTTGCAGTTAATTTTCATAGAGAAGGACTTGCATTTATATCTCTACTCAGAAGCAGACTCTGGTTAAAAATATCATCTTTATTAAATCTGAATTACCCATCAAACAAACAAGTACGTTTCAAAGAAGTATCCCCACCTTGCAGGGTTCCAGTAAAGGAAATAATAAAGTGAAATATGAAAATAAAAGATTGTTCTTTGAGAGGAAGAGGTCTAATTAAAAGGAGGTCCTAACAACTCCATGGATTAATTGGGAGCCAACTGAGATAATTGGACCTATGGGACCATGATCACACCCATCATAAACTGCTTTTTTCACAAGTATAGGTTAAGTGCCTGATGCTTTAATTGGGTGTAGCACTACAATGAAAGAAGGGATAATATAGAACAAATAACATTTAGAAAGCAATCTCCTGAAGTTGTTTGGCATCATTAATAGCTATATTTTTTTCTAAGTTGCAATTCTCTATGTTTCATGGAACCACTTTGATAACAGTGTGGTTACAAGTCTATCAACCATAATATACTTATACTATTAAAAGTTGACCTACAGACCATATGTAATTGCTTTGCAATTAGAAATTCAGCAAGATCACATCGCCCTGTGACCGAAGTTAAAATGTGCTGCTTTTTTTGAAGATGATATCCTTAAGTGTTCACTGCAACATGCACTGGCTTTCAATTGGATGATCTTCCAGGAAACAGAATCACAGAACTGTAAAGCCTCAGGGAATGTCATTAATCAGTTATTTGGTCAAACTACCTCTTTTTACAATTGAAAGCATGAAGAAAAGTGGTGAAAGTTCTAGAAAAAGTCTAGGTCTTTATTGGGGGCTAAGAGGTATGAGGGATCATTTGGTGGCTGGAGGGCATTTCTTTCTGAAAATAAATGACTGAGAAATCAGTACTCATTTGGATACACCTCAATACTTTGTGAGTCTATGTTTTAAAAGCAAATCTTTATTAAGTGAAATATGGAGGTGGCAAATTGAAAATCATTCCATTTGCACTAGGAAATGAGATTGCTTGTACTGTTCAATAGTGAAAAGTTATCCAATTTTGTTAAATGAAGCAGCAGAAACAATATTTAATACTTACAATAGACAGAAAAAGTATTACTCATATCCCCTAAGTAAACAAGTAAGTCAGCTTAAAGAACTGGAGGATCTTCTGCTTTAAGCTTTAGAATCTTCAGCTTTAGGTAGTGTGACCAAGCATCTTTGATCAAGCTGCCATCTCTCAAGAAGACTAATTTATAATGGTGTTTTAGTATTTCCCTTTCTCTACATCTTTGAACCTAGGAGGTCTAGAGTCAATAGTATAGACAGTCTCAACAGAACCCTCCTGCCTTCTGTCTTCTTGGTGGGTTAAGCCCAGGGGACATCAGTAGAAGAAGGATAGTGAGCAAATAAACAAGTCTGGGTATATATTTCCAGGGATCTCTCATCAAAAGACTGCTCTTCAGTCACTGTGTCCCTCTAACTTCTCCAGAGAGTCTCTCGTGCTATAACAATATCTCTACCCCATCTCGACAAACTTTTCCTTCTTTGTACCTTCAGGCATAAATCTACACTTTATCCCCTTAAGTCTCTTACACCCTAAAGCCAAACAAACTTTTGAAAAATAAAAGTATTGTCATTGATAAATCCGAAATTCTTTACCTGAATCAAGAAACACAGTAGGTTCAGGCTGGCTGCCTGCCACCTGAATTCAGGCTGCCACCCTGCCACCGGCTTCACCTGAATTACTTCCTAATTAACTTTTGTGTAAAAACCCTCAGTCATGTCTGACTCTTTGCAACACCATGGACTATACAGTCCCTGAAATTCTCTAGGGCAGAATACTGGAGTGGGTAGCCTTTTCCTTCTCTGGGGATCTTCCTAACCCAGGGATTGAACCCAGGTCTCCTGCATTGCAGGCGGATTCTTTATGAACTGAGCCACAAAAGAAGCCCACTTAACTTTTAATACCAGCCTAAATATCACTTTCTATCTAGGTTTGTTCCTCTAGTGTATTCCTATATGTCTTCATAGCTGTCTTCTGAACTTTCATTATTTGTTTAATTTAGCTTTTGGTTTACAGGAGAATATGAAATATTTTCTTCTATCCTTCCTTCCTCTCTGTTCCTTCTTTCCATCCTTCCTCCCCTCCTTCCTGTCTTCAGTCTTTATTATTCAGTCTTTTTGACTTTTGGTTTGTTTTTTCATAAATATTTAGCAAGAGCTCACCATGGTCCCTGATCTCCTGGATATTACATTTTGACAGGAAAGGTGGATATTAAGCCATTAACTGTAATACCAATCATTTAATTATAATGATGGTAAGTGGTAGGAGGAAAAGATTCAAGGTCATATACCATGTTCATTGCATCAACACCAGAACCAACAGCAGAAACTAACAGATAATAGACCTGCAATAAGCAAAGAGACAGTATACAGTTTTGATAAAAACAAATACAAAAACAAACATACAAAAACCCTATTGATTGTGCTGTCAATGTTAACTGGATTCGGATTTTTGTTGTTGTTCACTTGTTCAGTCATGTCTGACTCACTGTGAATCCTTGGAGTGCAGCACTCCAGGCTTCCCTGTATCTCACCATCTCCCAGAGCTTGCTCAAACTCATGTCCATTGAGTTGGTGATGCCATCCAACCATCTCATCCTCTGCCATCCCCTTTTCTTTCTGCTCTCGATCTTTCCCAGCATCAAGGTCTTTACCAATGAGTCAGTTCTTCACATCAGGTGGGCAAAGTATTGGAGCTTAGCCTCAGGATCACATAAATATTCAATATTAATTTCCTTTAGAATTGACTGGTTTGATGTCCTTGCGGTTCAAGGGACTCTCAAGAGTCTTCTCCTGCACTATAGTTCAAAAACATCAATTCTTAGGTGTTTAGCCTTGTTTATGATCCAAATTTCACATCCATACACGACTAATGGAAAAACCACAGCTTTGACTAGATGGACTTTTGTCAGCAAAGTAATGTCTCTGCTTTTTAATATGCTGTGTAGGTTTGTCATAGCTTTTCTTCCAAGGAGCAAGCATCTTTTAATTTCATGGTGGCAGTCACCATCTGCAGCAATTTTGGAGCCCCAAAAATAAGGTCTGTAACTATTTCACCCATTGATTTGCCATAAAGTGATGGGACTGGATGCCATAATAGTTTTTTGAATGTTGAGTTTTAAGCCAGCTTTTCACTCTCCTCTTTCACCTTCATCAAGAGGCTCATTAGTTCCTAAGTTTTCTACATAAGGGTGGTGTTATCTGCATATCTGAGGTTATAGATAGTTCTCCTGGCAATCTCCTTATTGCAAAATTCAGACTTAAATTGAAGAAAGCAGGTAAACCACAAAGCCATTCAGGTGTGACCTAAATCAAATCCCTTATGATTATACAGTGGAAATGACAAGTACATTTGGAGGCTTAGATCTGATAGACAGCGTGCCAGAAGAACTATGAACAGAGGTTTGTAACATTGTGCAGGAGATGCCGATCAAAATCATCCCCAAGAAAAATAAATGTCACGTGTACACCCATGGCGGATGCATGTGGATGTATGGCAAAACCAATACATTATTGTAACGTAAAAAAAAAAAAAATATATATATATATATATAAGAAAAATAAATGTAAAAAGGCAAAATGGTTGTCTAAGGAGGTCTTTCAATAGCTGAGAAAAGCTGAGAAAGGAAGAGAAGAGAAAGGCAAGGAGGAAAGGAAATATATACTCATCTGAATGCAGAGTTCCAAATAGCAAGGAGAGATAAGAAAACCTTAAGTGAACAATGCAAAGAAATAGAGGAAAACAATAGAATGGGAAAGACTAAAGAAAATCAGAAATACCAAGGGAACATGTCATGCAAATATAGGCACAATAAAGACTAAAAAGTATGGGCCTAACAGAAGCAGAAGATATTAAGAAGAGGTGGCAAGAATACACAGAAGAACTGTATAAAAAAGATCTTAATAATCCCGATAACTATAGTGGTATGATCACTCACCTAGAGCCAGACATCTTGGAGTGTGAAGTCAAGTGGGCCTTAGGAAGCATCACTATGAACAAAGCTAGTGGAGGTGATGGAATTCCAGTTGAGCTATTTCAAATCCTAAAAGGTGATGCTGTGAAAATGCTGCACTCAATTCACCAGCAAATTCGGAAAGCTCAGCAGTGACCACAGGATGGAAAAAGGTCAGTTTTCTTTCCAATCCTAAAGAAGGGCAATGCCCAAGAATGTTCAAACAACCTCACAATTGTACTTATTTCATGTGCTAGCAAAGTAATGCTCAAAATTCTCCAAGCTAGGCTTTAAGAGTTTTCTTTTTTTTTTTTAATTAACTTATTTATTTATTTTTTTTTATTTTTAAACTTTACATAACTGTATTAGTTTTGCCAAATATCAAAATGAATCCGCCACAGGTATACATGTGGCTTTAAGAGTTTTCTAACTTTTATTACCTATGACCACTAGGCAAATTTTATCTACCTCCCTAATTCTCAGTTTCCTAATTATAAGTCAGGCTTACAAAATTTTTCCTGTGGAATTACCTTAATTGTTAAATGAGAAAAAGTTGCATAAATCACTGAGAAGATAATCTGATAAGACAGGCAGAGCTAGTATTCTGGTAGTGATTCTAGAAAAGCAAAGACTAAACTCTTGGACTCTGTATATAGATTTGTATGAAAAGGAAGAGCAATAAGTTCAAAAATATTCCATGCTTTTCTATTTTTAGCAGACTATCACAATTTAAATTAACCATAATTAAAACCTCACAAAACCATGAAACAATTGTACAGGGAACTATATTCAATATCCTGTGATAAAACATAATGGTAAAGAATATTAAAATATATATATACATATATGCACACACCCATTGTAGATATACTGGTCATCTGAATTAAATTCACCCATTCCAGTCCATTTTAGTTCACTGATTCCTGAAATGTCAATGTCCACTCTTGCCATCTCCTGTTTGACCACTTCCATTTTGCCTTGATTCATGGACCTAACATTCCAGGTTCCTATGCAATATTGTTCTTTACAGCATTGGATCTTCCTTCCATCACCAGTCACGTCCACAGCTGGGTGTTGCTTTTGCTTTGGCTCCATCTCCTCATTCTTTCTGGAGTTATTTCTCCACTGATCTCCAGTAGCATATTGGGCACCTACCGACTTGGAAAGTTCATCTTTCAGTGTTCTATATTTTTGTCTTTTCATACTGTTCACGGGGTTCTCAAGGAAAGAATACTGAAGTGGTTTGCCGCTTCAAGGAGAATAGCAAGGGGAGATAAGAAAGCCTCCTTCAGTGATCAGTGCAAAGAAATAGAGAAAAACAATAGAATGGGAAGGACTAGAGATTTTTCAAGAAATTAGAGATGCCAAGAGAATATTTCATGCAAAAATGGGCTCAATAGGGGGCAGAAATGGTAAGGAACTAACAGAAGCAGAAAATATTAAGAAGAGGTGGCAGGAATACACAAAAAGAACTGTACAAAAAGATATTCATGATCCAGATAATCACTATGGTGTGATCACTCACCTAGAGCCAGACATCCTGGAATGTGAAGTCAGGTGGGCCTTAGGAAGCATCACTATGAACAAAGCTAGTGGAGGTGATGGAATTCCAGTTGAGCTATTTCAAATCCTAAAAGGTGATGCTGTGAAAGTGCTGCACTCAACATGCCAGAAAATTTGGGAAATGTAGCCCTGGCTACTAGACTGGAAAAGGTCAGTTTTTATTCCAATCCCAAACAAAGGCAATGCCAAAGAATGCTCACACTACCACACAATTGTACTCGTCTCACACACTAGTAAAGTAAAGCTAAAAACTCTCCAAGCCAGACTTCAGCAATACGTGAACTCTGAAGTTCCAGATGTTCAAGCTGGTTTTACAAAAGGCAGAGGAACCAGAGATTAAATTGCCAACATCCTTTGGATCATCAAAAAAGAAAGAGAGTTCCAGAAAAACATCTATTTCTGCTTTATTGACTATGCCAAAGCCTTTGACTGTGTGGATCACATAAACTGTGGAAAATTCTGAAAGAGATGTGAATACCAAACCACCTGACCTGCCTCTTGAGAAATCTGTATGCAAGTCAAGTAGAAACAGTTAGAACTGGACATGGAATGACAGACTGGTTCCAAATAGGAAAAGGAGTAAGTCAAGACTGTATATTGTCACCATGATTATTTAACTTACATGCAGAATGCATCATGAGAAACGCTGGGCTGGAGGAAGCACAAGCTAGAATCAAGATTGCCCGAAGAAATATCAATAACCTCAGATATGCAGATGACAGCACCCTTATGGCAGAAATTGGAGAAGAACTAAAGAGCCTCTTCATGAAAGTGAAAGAGGAGAGTGAAAAAGTTGGCTTAAAGCTCAACATTCAGAAAACTAAGATCATGGCATCTGGTCCCATCACTTCACCACAAATAGATGGGGAAACAATGGAAACAGTGAGAGACTTTATTTTCCTGGGCTCCAAAATCACTGCAGATGGTGACTGCAGCCATGAAATTAAAAGATGCTTACTTCTTGGAAGAAAAGTTATGACCAACCTAGACAGCATATTAAAAAGCAGAGACATTACTTCGTCCACAACGGTCCATCTAGTCAAGGCTATGGTTTTTCCGGTAGTCATGTATGGATGTGAGAGTTAGACTATAAAGAAAGCTGAGCACTAAATAATTGATTTGAACTGTGGTGTTGGAGAAGACTCTTGAGAGTCCCTTGGACTGCAAGGAGATCCAACCTGTCCATCCTAAAAAAATCAGTCCTGAATATTCATTGGAAGGACTGATGTTGAAGCTGAAATTTTAGTACTTTGGCCACCTTATGCGAAGAGCTGACTCATTTGAAAAGACCCTGATACTGGGAAAGATTGAAGGTGGGAGTAGAAGGGGATGACAGAGGATGAGCTGTGTGGATGGCATCACCAACTCAATGGGCATGAGTTTGAGTAAACTCCGGAAGTTGGTGATGGACAGGGAAGCCTGGCATTCTGCAGTCTGTGGGGTTGCAGAGTTGGACACGACTAGTAACCAAACTGAACTGATATGTATACCCAAATATAACTCTCTCTCTCTCTCTCTCTCTATATATATATATATATATATGAAAGTGAAAGTGACTCAGCCCTGTCCGACTCTTTGTGATCCCATAGACTATACAGTTCATGGAATTCTCCAGCCCATAGTACTACAGTGGGTAGCCTTTCTCTTCTCCAGGGGTTCTTCCCAACCCAGGAATTGAACCCAGGTCTCCCGCATTGCAGGCAGATTCTTTACCAGCTGAGCCACAAGGGAAGCCCATATATATATATATACACATACACACACACATATCATATAAATCAATCACTTTGCTGTACTGAAGAAATCAAAGCAACATTGTAGATCAACTATACTTCAATAAAAAGGGTTTAATGCTTACTTGTTTATATTTTCTATGAATGAAATGCATATTTCTATATAATGATTGTGATATAATTAACAGATTTCAATTAAAATGTTTTTATCATTGAAAAACATGGAACAAGTAAATTTTTAGAACAAGACATAAGGTAGCCAACATTGTGACATAAGGAACTAGGAAAAGTAGCATATTCATTTCAGAAATATAGCTTTATGTATAAGAAGTCACCTGGCAAATGTAATAAAACAGCTTTATTAATACAATATCTTTTGTGCATAAATATGATTAGATCTGTTGTAGCAATCATCTTCCTTGCCTCAAGAAAGCTGAAATAGAAGAAATCACATTTCTATACATTCCTGAAATCCCTATCCTTTGTGGCCTTTGATGAGGGTTCATTTGTATTTCAGAATGAAGTCATATTTTTTTTAAAGTGCCATGTCTTGTTTACATGCACGTCTTCAATTTCTAACTTATTTTTCCTTCATTTATAAAATCATTTTGTGAAGTTTTTCTATGTGTGGTAAATTGCAAGCAAATAAAGCTGTGTATTATTTTATATTATAGACTTGACTCACATGAACTTTTCCTGAAAAAATTACACCATCAGAAATATTTTTGTCTTTTAATTTTCTCTATTTATATCATGTAAATTAAGATATGAGTAACTAATATGTTGTTAATCTTGGCTTATATAATGTTACATATAAATTTCACAAAACAACAGTTATCATAGGTATATAGAACATTTTAATCTAATAAGAATAACAAAAAACCATGAAAATGTCAGTTAGTTTTATCAAATTAGAAATGCTATGTTTTGTGGTTTACTCTCAGATACCTCAGCACTATAAAGCATACCAATACCATAGGACTATCAATATTTGTACCTGCATATTGTCATTTCTCCACTATCTATGCATAGATTCATTCTGTTTGGTGGAAAATACGTCAGGAAAAAAAGTTTCACAAAAATAGTTTCCATCATTTAAATTTAGCTGAATACAAAAGAATGCCAGCAAACCTAAGTTTAGCTTGATTAGATAGGAACTGAATAATCAAACTAAATATATAAGTTGTAGACTTTCACTTTTAGGGTAACAGGAACTGTCCATTGAGCCACATGACTGATTTGAAGTGAGCCAGCTGGTGTGTCATCCATATATGAGTGTACCCATCACATCAAATATAAAAGCAGAAGAAAATAATATGCTTAGCCATTGCTTTCCAAAAAGACTTTCTTCAGTGTTGGAAATGTTCTATAGCTGTGCTGTCCAAAATGGTACCCTCTAGCCACATGTGGCTATTGATCACTTGAAATGTACCTACTGTGACTAAGGGACTGGATGTTTTATTGCATTGAATTTTAATCAATTTAAGTCTAAATAGCCAAATATAGCTAATAGCTACCATATTGGATGTCACAGCACGGTCTGAATAATTGTTATTGCACTTAATTCTGCAATTTCTTAAATTAACATTTTCATCTAGAAACAAGACAAATATCTCTAAATATATTCATAATAATCTGCTTCAAGGTACAGAACATGACTCTTCCTGAGTCTCTTTAGTTATATTCATGAGAGATTAAAGATCACAGACGACAGACTTGCTATTATGAGAGGCCATGTCTGACTCATCCAATCTTTACCTAGGGGAATAAAGAGCCACCTTGCAAACCTCATGTGCTTGCACCGTCCCTACGTGAATCACCGTCTGCTTCTGTGATGAAAGGAAGAAAGCAACTCCTAAACAGATGGTGTATCACTGTGCAGAAGAAAGGGCGGAGGGTGGAGGGAGGATGATGGAATCAACATTTTTTCCTTCTCATCTACTAGATTTTTACTCTAGAAGGAATTCATCAGCAAATTTTAAAAGATACTTATTTTCAGGGCATATAAAATTGGTGGTTGAGGACAACATGCCAAACATAATGCACTGTGCTTATATTTTAGTCTCACCGGTTCTATAAAAGAAACCTCTGTATTTATTGTGCTTCATCAAGGTACCGACACTTGGGCATTGTTCATCCCTAGAGTTTTCACCCTGGTCCCTTGAGGTAATTTACAATACTCTAGATGACGTATTGTTGTTATCACCTAAGCATTAAAGTGGCTGAAAGTCAAGTGAAATCAGTACTCGTGGGCAATAATTCTATTGTGTATAATTACAATTACCCATACCCTTCTAACTTTTAGCCAATGTTCATATTCACTCAATTTCAATCAGACAGCTGTGTTTTATCCACTTAAGTTTGGGTTAGTTGGCTCCCTGGTTAAAATTTCCATTTTGCCATCACTAGCTTGTTACCTATCCACCTGATTTAATTTAGATATAATTTTCTAAGTATATAATGTTGAAATCCTTTATAATTATCATATTCTATCTCCAAGATAATTTTTTCTATTCATATTTTTTTGATGATTATTACTAAAATTTTATAGAAGCAAGAGCCTTTTACCCGAGAAGCTTTGTTTCATAGATTATGAACTAACATAGTATTTCTTTAAAAAATGGTATAACATGTGTTTGCTTTTTAAAAAATATAACCAGGACACACTTGTAGTAAAACTAAATCCCTTTACATTTTCCATATGCCTAATGTTGCTGTCATATTTTATTGCAATGTCCATAAATTTATTATCCCAGAACTGGATCCTTTTGAGAGTGAAACAAAGCTCTATTAATAATTAAGCTGGGTTTGCAGGTGTAAATGGGGTCTGTCCCAGGCACAGTGACCCCAGATTTAAAGATAATTCTATATATGACATGGGTTCTACTTCAGATGAAGACAGACCCCTGAAGATCAATTTCCTAAAGTGAGGCCTATGTTATACGGGCATTGATTATTCTACCATATTAAAGACCCTTTGATACTAATTCTCTCTTTACCTCAATTCTTGTGACACATTCTTGTTTTTCAGGAATTCTCTATTTACCTTACCTTATTCTCTGAAACGGAGAAGGCAATGGCATCCCACTCCAGTACTTTTGCCTGGAAAATCCCATGGATGGAGGAGCCTGGTAGGCTGCAGTCCATGGGGTTACTAAGAGTCGGACACAACTGAGCGACTTCGCTTTCACTTTTCACTTTCATGCATTGGAGAAGGAAATGGCAACCCACTCCAGTGTTCTTGCCTGGAGAATCCTAGGGACGGGGGAGCCTGGTGGCTGCCGTCTGTGGGGTCACACAGAGTTGGACACGACTGAAGTGACTTAGCATAGCATAGCATATCATTCTCTGAGATATTATTACCAAGCCCCATTTCACAATTCTCTAATTCTTCAAGCTCCTATTCAATATTCATTTATATATTGAATATTTGTGTTCCCTCCAAATTCATATGGTGAAACATAAGCCTCAGTGTGATGTTATTTGAATAGGTGGCGACTTTGAGAGGTGATTAGGTCATAGGAATGAACTCTTTGTTAACGGGGATCAATGCTGTTATAAAGAGACTCTATTGAGACCCTCCCTCAGCCCTTCCAACATGTGAAGACACAGTGAAAAGACTGAAATCTATGAACTAGGAGATGGGCTTTCACCAGACAGTGAATCTTCTGGAGACTTGATCTTTACCTCCCAGGGTCTAGACCTATGAAAAATAACTGTTAGCTGTTTATATGCTGCCTAGGCTATGATGGCTTCCCTGGTGGCTCGGATGGTAAAGCATCTGCCTGCAATGCGGGAGACCTGAGTTTGATCTCTGGGTCAGGGAGATCCCCTGGAGAAGGAAATGGCAACCCATTCCAGTACTCTTGCTTGGAAAATCCCATAGATGGAGGAGCCTGGCAGGCTACAGTTCAATGGGTTGCAAAGATATGGACACTACTGAACGACTTCACTTTCACCTTTCAGGCTATGGTAGCTCTTTTTACAGTGGTTCAAACAGACGAAGTCATATTTTTTCCCCCCAGAATCATCTCCAGTAAAATACTGTGGAAATATTACCTTTGGTTTACAGATTTAGTCTGTAAACTTTACCTCTGATGCTATGGTATGTTCCTTCATGTTGCAGATAACTGTTTACATGTCATTCCTCCAAGATGGCAAGAAAACTGCCTTTTTTATGTTTGACTTGCTATGATGCCTGTCAAGGTATACTTCCACATAGTATTTATAGACTTTATGAAATAAATTACTAAAGAAATAAGTGAGGAAGGTAGTAATTACACTACAGTTATATTATTAAATACAGTTGTTGCCTACCATGTAACTAGGTCTGTGATGAATGCAGTGGTGGTTTGAGGAGGCCTTACAAATACCTGAGTAAAGAAGAGAAGGCAAAGGAGAAAAGGAAAGATATACCCATCTGAATGCAGAGTTCCAAAGAATAGCAAGGAAAGACAAGAAAGTCTTTTTTACATGAACAGTGAAAAGAAATAGAGAAAAACAATAGAATGGGAAAGACTAGAGTTTTTTTCAAGATAATTAAAGACACCAAGGGAAGATGTTATGCAAATATAGGTCCAGTAAAGGACAGAAACGGTATGGACCTAAAAGAAGCAGAAGATATTAAGAAGAGGTGGCAAGAATACAGAGAAGAACCATACATAAAAGATCTTAATGACCCAGATAATCACAATGGTGTGATCGTTCACTTGGAAGCAGATATCCTGGAGTGCAAAATCAAGTGGGCCTTAGAAGCATCACTACGAACAGTTAGTGGAGGTGATGGAATTCCAGTTGAGCTATTTCAAATCATAAAAGATGATGCTATTAAAGTGTTACACTCAATATGCTAGCAAATTTGAAAAACTCAGTAGTGGTCACCGGACAGGAAAAGGTCAGTTTTCATTCCACTCTCAAAGAAGGGCAATGCCAATGAATGTTCAAACTACTGCACAATTGTACTCACTTCACACGCTAGCAAAATAATTCTCAAAATCCCTAGGCTTCAACAGTATGTGAACCAAGAACTTCCAGATGTGCCAGTGGAATTTAGAAAAGGCAGGGGAACCAGAGATTAAATTGCAAACATCCATTGGATCATAGAAAAACCTAGAGAATTCCAGGAAAATATCTACTTCTGCTTCATTGACTATGCTTAAGCCTTTGACTGTGTAGATCTCAACAAATTGTGGAAAATTCTTAAAGAGATGGGAATACCAGAGCACCTTACCTGCCTCCTAAGAAATCTGCAGGCATGTCAAGAAGCAACAATAGCCCTCCTACTATTCTTCAATCACAGAAGGTGTCTCATGACTTTAGGAATTGGAATGCTCCCTTTCTTGGGATCCTCACTGAAGAGCTATTTTCTCAATGACATTCAAGACCATTCTATTTCAAATTGGTTCCCCACCCTACTCCTTAGTCAACATCCTTGCCTTATAATTCTCCAAAATGCTTATGAGTCTCTAGCATGATATACACAATATATTAAAAGTATAATAATATATTATTTATTTTTTAGGTTACCCCTACAGCAGAATGTAAGTCCTAGGAAAACAAATTATTTTTTCTTGGCTCAGTGCTTCAACCAGTTCCTAGAACAATAGAACAGCAGTACCTACCACATAATAATTGTTCAATATTTATTTTTTACTGGCCAAATGAATTAAAATGTTGTTTTATTTCTTACAACAACACATGCAGTTTAAAAGACCAACAAAACCTATAGAAGTGATGGCCTAAAACTGCAACTGTGGATATTTAGGCTAAAGAATGGAAGAGGGCTAAGCATTTTGAAAGAGTTTGTATGAGGCAGCCGATATTAAGTAGCATAAAACTGGTTGAAATTTCCTCAGTATATGTCTTTGACTATAAAGGAATCATGAGAAGAAATCTCCTTTTTCTAATTGAGTCAAGTTATCACACTTACTCTAAGTATTATTTGACTTTATTTAAATTAGAATTAAATTAACAAATACACAGAAAATGACTTTTGGTTCTATGAGCTCCATGCATATTAGTAACTCTCCATTTTGTTCTTCATGGCCACTGCTCTTGGATTCACCTCTTCCAGGGAAAAGTCAAAAAATGGATTTAATCCAACTTTTAATCAGCTGTACAGATGGGTTTATTTCATGAATACACTACGCTGCACAGATGGAAGTTCCTGAATGCCTGACAAGGTGTTAAAACTGTTACTGATATTACAAAGGAATTAAAAATCAGCATAGGAAATTATAATAAGTAGGGGCTTGGTCTCTGAAGAGTACATTAGCTCAGCACTTCTATTTTGTCCTTGGCAGGAAAAAAATATATATTTGGGATGAAAAAAATTTAAGTACACATTAGACTTGTGTGATGACTTTTATATGAAACACTTTGTGGCCATGTAAGGATGTAGTAACTTAAGTAGCATGTTAAACTGGTAGAACACATGAATTTGTGTACTTTAAAAAAGCTTTTTATGGGATTAGATTTTTAAATTCCACCATATCTGGAATATAATCTGAAAGTAATACTTCAATGATGAAACTGGTACATAAGTTATGAGCTTATTTTAGTTACACATTATGCTATTTTTATAAAATAAATTACATTATAAGCAGTTTAATATGAAATGGCTGCATCTAAGGGCTCAAGCAACCAACAGCTTCAAGGCACTCTGCAAATTTGCCCCAAACTCCTGTAGGTCTCTAATATGAGCTTATTTTCTTCATGGAAAATAACTAGTAAAGAGATGTTTCCATTGTTCTGTTCAAGTAAAACTCATTATAGTAAACTGTTTGGAGTCCAAATTTGGTGTTTTAATTTTTTGCAATTTTCTGCACATTAACATCTTACAGTACATTACATCTTACATTCTTAACATTCTTTCTTGCCTTAGCCCCTACCTCCTCCCACTCCTATTCCTTCTCCTTTACCAACTACATGTGTTGTTAGGAGTTTATCTTATCTACCAAACAGAAAGTTCCTACCTCCTATTAATTAGGAATTAGGAAGAATTTTAAAGGCATAGATAATATCCTAGTCTAATAAAATAACTCAAAAAACATGGACAGTTTAGGAGAGATGGCTGTTAGCAGACTGATTTCCTTATTTGGGGAGGCTGGGCATACTGCAAGCGAATGATGCTTTTAATCATGGTCATCTCTAGAACCTTGCTATTCAATATGGTAGCCAGTCACCACATGTGGCTATTTGAGCACTCAAAATGTGACTAGTCATAAAAGAGTTGTGCTTGAAATGTATTCATTACATTCCAAAAAAAATCTAATGTATGTTAATATCTTAATTTCATTTTGATTCCATGTCGAAGTGATAATATTTTAGACATATGGGGTTAAATGAAAAATACTGTTAAAATTGGTTATTCAGTTAAAGGATTAAAATGGATTCCCCCCACTTTTCTTTCTACAATTGCTACCAGGAAAAAAGAATCATGGCCATGCTTCACGGAATGTGGGATCTTAGTTCCCCGACCAGGGTTCGAATTATGTCCCCCATAATTGAAGTACAGTATCTTTCCATGGAGTCCCTAAAAATTTTTACATTATGTATCTGGCTTGACTTTAAGGCTCATATCATATTTCAATTTGACAGTGTTTGCCTAGAATTTATTTAGACAGAATATCTCAAATTAAGAAGTGTGTCCTTGTAAGAGGTAATGACACTTAACTTGAGTCAGAGAAGTAAGCTTCCTTTTCTGTCAAATAGTAATGGATGTTATTAACATTTCTAAATTAATGATCCACTATACAACTATGGCTCATTTAGTATAAATTAATCTAAATAATTTCACATTTAAATGTTTCAGTTTTGTCCTTCCCATCGCAAGAATACAAACTTTTTATACAGCATCAGGGCTGGTCCAGGACCAGAATTCAAGCAGCACCACAGGCCCTTTTACTCTGAAGGACTAACACACATGGTTTGAATCACTGAATGGGTTTCTGTTTCATCCTACATGCAGCCTCTGGCTTTTTCCTCTAACCCCTGTTTTTCTGACTCCCTCTCTGTTTTATTTCTTGTGCCTCTCAACTTGGGCCATTACATGGACCTAGTGGGTTGTCCTCCAGTCTTTCTCAGCATGTGAATTTTTTTTTTTTTTTGCTTTGATCCCCAGTGTTCTCAGTCAATTCCCTCTTTATTTCATAGCTCTCATTCCCTAGAGAGGGAATCAGATTGCCTTGTTCTGATCGAATATCTTGTCATGCTTTGCCATAGTTCAGAGGTGACTGACTAACCTCTGTGTGCTGCAACCATCAGGGGACCAGGTCATCTGGCAAAAAAATCAAAGACATCAGATTATACCTTTGCCCAGAATGTGAGCAGGATAGTTCCTTTCAAAAGTGCCACGCTAGGGCAGGTGTATCACAAACAATGTCATGCACAACGGAAGAAATGAAATAAACCTAATTGAAAGTACTGAATACCTCCTTCTGTAAACATCAGAAAATTTGACACTAACCAAGAGCATGCAGAAACTTTAATGGTTTTAATTTTGTATGATTTTATCTAATTAAAAACTACTTAAAAGACAAACAGAACAAAAACACACATATTACTGAATAAAGAAGTCGAATGAAGAAGATTGGATTGCTACACCCTTAGCAGTGAACAAAGTCTCCATGTGACAGTGTAGTCTTTCCCCTAAAATAACCACTCCTATGATCCCCATATACTTTCTGACTTGCGTGAGGTATAACACAATATTACTAAAATACCTCAGTATTATCAAACTGTATGCAAGATTGCATATTTATTCCTCTTAATTTCATTTCTCATGATTGCTATATAATTGAATATGATTTAATTTCATCTAAGCACTGAAATAGAATAAATCTCCAATTTCAAAATAGTAAGATGGATTATGTAATTGAGAATAACTTCATAAACAGTTTAGATTAAACAGAAATTTCATTAACAGAAGGATAGTGGTATCAGCAGCATGTGTAGCAGACATTTAATCATGCAGAAAAAGCTGATGATCGCCTGTCTTTATGGCCATTCTTCTCTTCCACCTTAGTAATAGTACTGTAGTGTGTTTAGCTAGCATATTGCCACCATGCAGATGGCCAGCCAGTACCAGCCAGTACAGAAGATTAGACCAGCCAGTACCCCCTACATCTAGGAATTACCAGGTGCCCACATTTGAGCCAACAGGTTTCGGCAGAAATATTGTATGTATGAGGGACATTTGTAAAAAGGATTATGCTCACCCATCTTCCTTCCTTTGTCCTTCTGACTATTGGAAGGAAGGAATGCAGTCTAGACTTTTAATAACCTTCTAGGACCTAGGGTGAGTTTGAGAACAGAATTTATTTGCCAAGATGCTGTGGCAGGTCTCTGAGCACACCATGAAGTGATCCAGACACACTGAATCACTCATCTCCAGGCCTAATTTATGTTCAGATAAATAAAACCATATATTTTAAGTGGCTCTCAGTTTGGGTTTTTCTACTATATGCAGCTGAATCTAATCCTTACTGGTAGAGTATCACAAACTTGGCAAAAGAGACACTGATGTATAAAACAGTCTTATGGACTCTGTGGGAGAGGGAGAGGGTGGGAAGATTTGGGAGAATGGCATTGAAACATGTAAAATATCATGTATGAAACGAGTTGCCAGTCCAGGTTCGATGCACGATACTGGATGCTTGGGGCTGGTGCACTGGGATGACCCAGAGGGATGGTATGGGGAGGGGGAGGGTTCAGGATGGGGAACACATGTATACCTGTGGCGGATTCATTTTGATATTTGGCAAAACTAATACAATTATGTAAAGTTTAAAAATAAAATAAAATTAAAAAAATAAATTAAACAGTAAGAAAATAGCTGGAAAAAAATAAAAAAAATAATAAAGTCATGTTCTTATTTTAACTTATCCAGGCATTTCTACCAAGACTTGAAAACACAGAACTCTGGTGGGTTTCCCTTGTGGCTCAGCTGGTAAAGAATCCGCCCACAAGGCAGAAGACCTGGGTTCAGTCCCTGAGTTGAGAAGATCCCCTGGAGAAGGGAAAGGCTACCCACTCCAGTGTTCTGGCCTGGAGAATTCCATGGATTGTATAATCCATGGGGTCACAAAGAGTCCGCCACGACTGAGAGACTGTCACTTTCACTTCACTTATATTAGTATCTCCATAAGTATACATTTAGAAATGTTACATTCAGCTGAATATATACTTTATCAATACAAAACATTTAGACTGAGAATAATGTCTGTATATAAAATGATCATTTAAAACATATTCCTGAAGTTCATACATTTTAATATTATTTCTAAGAGGAAAATGATACTTAATTATAATACCTACACTTTCATAAACTATATGTAACTTCTAAAGTAATAAACATCAATCTTAATAATTTTTCTAAACTTCAAAGTTGTCTGCTGCAAATTATCTTCCCCCTTTCTCTCATTTTTAAAATTCTACTTTAGTGTTTCCACTATTATTAAAAGTTATAATTCTAAAACACATTAAAATACTAATGTTTTGTAATTTTTCTTTTAAAAAATGAGATGACACTAACCACGTTTTTACATCTGCTTTATTCACTTAACATGAAAATAGTATCCTTAGCCATGACATTAAATATTCTCCAAAGTGAGTAAATAAACTTCCATCTAGAGTTAAACCATGTTTTATCTATCTATGTACCTATCATCAGATATTGTAGATTTGTTTAAGTCTTTATTATAATAAGCCATGATAACAAATTAATACATTTATATCTTCATCATTAGTTATTTGTTTAGAAATCTGGTGAGTGTAATTATGAGTCAAAAGACATGAGCGTTTTAAATACTATTGATGAATATTTTAAAATTGGAAATGGTGGAAAAATACACCATTTTAGTCTCCTTCATTGAGTGTATGTTCAAATAATTCATTTTTTTATTTAATGACAATAATTTTTTACTAAATTCTCAGTTTTAATTAATATATTTCTCTTGCTCTTTAGCATAAGAGACCTAGAGTTTTACTGGAAGCATTTACTTCCAAAAGCACATATCTGTCATGGTAAGAATGGTGTCATTGGTTTTAGTCTATTTCAGAAAACTTCATTCTATTGATAAGTGACAGTACATGAAATTTTTACAAGTCCATCATTCTGTTCTACCACATGTTTTTCTGTAATCCAATATAAAGATGTCAGCAAAATGGGAATATTAATTCACTATGTCACCATTTTCCTCATTTGAGGAGCATGATTGAACAGGCCATGTGTGGGTTATCCCACATCCTAACTTTCACTCACTGATTAGGTGTTGAGGTTTTGTAATTTCTAACCAAAAAAAAAAGAAAAAAGAAGACTTTCTACTTGAGACTGTCACCTATTTAACTCATAAGACTCAAGAAAGACAGCAATGATAATCTTTGGAGTTTTAGAAATAATAGTGATATAGATATAATACTGTTAAAACACAACTAGGTAAAAATCTTGACCACAGATCATCACACTGGTATTATATTATTACTTCATGTTATCTTACTGAATCTTTTAGTTCCTTATGAAATAAAGTTTGAATATCTACATTTATGCAGTTTTGAAAGCTTAATCATAGCTTTCCAGGTCATACAACTAATTAGTGTCCCTGGTAAGTTAGTTGAATGGTCAATATCCATTTCACTCTCTTTCTTTTCATTATAGAACCCTGGTATTTTTTGAGGTATGTTCCTCTGCTACATAATGCCATATGCATCAAGGACAGCTGGGCATAGTGCCAAGCTCCAGAAAGTAAATCCTCATGAGAACCAGCCTTGCGACATTTCTCTGATGAAGGATTAGACACATTATGTAAACTGGTCCAATAAGATCAAAAGAGAAGGCCTATACTACATACTAGGGGAAGAGGTTTACTTTTAAGGGCTCCTGCATGTGAATAAAAACTGTCCAAATTTCCATTTGCATCCATCTTGGAACCATGTAACACTGATGCTAGATGATAGAATATAAAAGAAAGTTCTTGATTTCTCAGTGACATTATTGAGTTGTTGATCTGATTGCATCAAAATACTTAGGTGAAGTATAAATTTTCTTCTTTTTCAAAAAGTAAGTTTGAATCCTGTTTCTATTACTTGTCATCTAAATCATTCACTTTGTTCTTCTGGCCTTTCAGAGGTAACAATCAACCTCTTTCAATTGCCCTATCCTTTCCAGAAGGTAGGCTAGCTTCATTTGGGGGAAATCCCATTTGGATAAACATGTGAATTAAAGGTAGCAAATAGCTTAATGGCTTAAACTGGAAATCCTGACTATTAAGACAAACAGTAAACAAATGCTAAAGGTTTTCATAATTGAGAAAATTTAACCTTGATCCAATTTCCAAAAAACAATAAGATAAAGACCTTAGCATGCATATTAAGGAGAAAAAAAAAGTCACAACCAATGGTGAGTTATAAGAGATCTCTAAGCAATATACTGAAAAAGATAAAGAAGATATCACATACAATGGTGACAGATTCTCAAAGCATATCATATTTATCCGACTTCCTAAGCAATTTTATCGAAACTGCAAAGATTCTAGTCAGTAATCCTTACTGAAGAATTTATGTGGGGGAGTAGAATAAATTATAGACTTCTAGTCTGTGACATTCTGCCACAAAACTATATCAGGTTTGTTCAAGTATGTGTGTGTGTGTGTGTATCATATGACTTTCAGCTACATGCAGTACTGTTTGATATAATTCCTGTCACTTTAGGTAGTACCTCTGACATACAAGGTTGAAACATCACATACTCAGTACAGAACACAGAACATTTTGACTACATTATTAATGTTTTAATAATATTTTAATAATACAGGGAAGAAGCTTAAAAGGTAAATGTTAAGAAGACATAAATTTGTTTTGCTGCTTTATTTTAGTTATTAACAAACAATGCTTTTGCACTGTAAGCCAGTGCTTTTCAAACCTAACCTGGCCTTCAGAACCACCTGGAGATACTTTTTTCTCTAACCATTTAGGGACCCAGTGCTGTAACTCCTACTGTCATGAGGAATAATTGCCTTCTACATAACAAATGCACCATAATAAAATATTTGAAAAGAAAATCATAGTGTTAGTTGCTCAGTCCTCTCCAGCTCTTTGTGATCCCATGGACTGTAGCCTGCCGGGTTCCTCTGTCCAGGGGATTCTCCAGGCAAGAATATTGGTGTGGGTTGCCATTTTCTTCTCCAGGGGATCTTCCTGATCCAGGGATCGAACCGGGGTCTCCAGAACTGCAGGCAGATTATTTACCTTCTGAGCCATCAGGGAAACCCCATAAGGAAATATGTCAGAGAACTTAACTTACTTTTTTTAAAAAAGAGGGATTCCTCAAAATTTAAAGATACAGAACTTGGAAATAGACAATCTCATTTCCTTTGGCTTATGTTTGAGGCAATCAGGGAGAGTGTGAGCACAAAACACCTAGACTTCAGTTTAAATCTCTGTTCGTGTCACTGTTTGGCAACCTTCGGAAAGTCATACAAGTTATTGGTTTGTTACCGTCCTCATCCGTAACACGGTAAAATAATGACAAAACACACGCTGCAGGGTAGTGATTGTTAAGTGGAGGATCTGTAAAGACATTTAATGATGCCTAGAAAACTCAACCTCTCCCTATTGTTTTAACATGAAGTTTTGGAATTGCTTGTCTCACTGACTTCTACTCTGAATTTCAGGTTGGAATTTCAGTCTAGCATCTCCCAGTGTACAAAGAGAAGCAATATCTTTTTCTTCCTGGGTTTCAAGTCAATATCTTAAAGGCTCAAGGGAAAAATCAAACAGAATAAAGCAAAAAATCCCAGTGAACTAAATTCGTCCTACAACTGTCCTCACAGCCGTCTCATTCTCTCATTGTATGAAATCAGTGGTTAGCCCCCTATTGTTTGCACTGTTTAGTCTTCCCTCTTTTCTGGTAACACAAAATACAAGCAGAGCTTCCTGAAGATTTCCATTCTGACAAGCACATCTAGAATTCACTTAATTCTCTACAAATCTACTAATCTTTTAAAAATCTTTCTGCTCTTCTTCCCCTCCTGGTCCTTATCACGAAGTCTCAGCAATCCTAAACACCCAAGCAACAATTACAATGACCAACATCTTGCATTCATGGGTGCTTTTCATGCCCCAGGGTCTGAAGTGAGACACTTACAGATGCTGTCCCATCCAATCTCCCCAAGGTCCCTGTGGATCTTAGGTAATTCAGAGCCTGAGGCGCTTGCTCAAGTATAGTTGCGTGACATCTGGCAGAACTGAGAAGGGTGTAAATGTCTATCTGACTCCGTAGCCTAGACTCTTAATCAGCACTCTTTCATCTCAAAGCAATCTCCTACATAGCTTACAGTTCCTAATTACCCAGGCCATTAACAATTGCAAGAATTTCTAAAACTCATGCCTGCTGTTTGAGGGCATACTGAAATGATTCTTTCCTTGGCAATTTGGGAAAATTTAAGTTTTCACTTCCAGCTTATCAAAATAGTCTCCACATTGTAAGGCACCAATCTACTCTCAATGATTTATTTTTCCCCTCAGAAAGTTTTTTGGTCAGACCCTAGTCTCTACTTACGGAGCAAGTGGAGTTACATTTGGACATCAAAATGAAGTACTTATGTTTTTCTGGGTTTGTATTTTCCATTTAGAAAGCAAAATTTAAGACTGAAACTGCCCACAAGTACTCTATACTCACTTTCCTGCCATACTAGTCACCCTACCAGTTCCCACCTTCTAATACACCATATAATTTACTTGCCTCTTTTGCTTAGGCTTCCCTGGTGGCTCAGACAGTAAAGAATCTGCCTGCAATGCAGGAGACCTGGGTTCGATCCCTGGGCCACAAAAATCCCCTCAAGAAGGAAGTGGCAACCCACTCCAATAATTTTGCCTGGAGAATTCCATGGACAGAGGCTACAGTCTGTGGAGGCCAAAGAGTTGGACACTACTGAGCAACTAACGCTTCTGCTTACTAGCTGTTTTCCCTCACAAAGTGCAAGCTCCATGCAAACGGAAGTTTTGCCAATGTTGCTTGCAGCTATATTCTCCATATGCAGGATGATAGCTCACATATAATAGTTGTTCAATGAGTATTTACCAAATTAATGAGTAAGCAAAAGTTACAATGGACAGATGTGTCTATTGTTTAGTAAAGTTGCTTTTTGCTTTTTTTGTTTGTTTGTTTGTTTTGTTTTGAGGAATGTTACAGTCTACACTACATTACTAACCAAGATTATTTCTAGGGCATTCATCTCCTAGTATAATAGTTGGTTTCTAGCAAGTCAACAACAACAAAGACCTTTACAAGGAATGCTAAAATGCTGTTAAAGTGATTTTACCAATTTTTGTTTCACAGTAAAGAAGAATTTCATTGAAGCCTCATGCAGGCGACTTGGCATTGTCAAAGTTTGTAAACTGTTTCCAAATTTGATAGATGTAAAATTGTACATTTTCACTGTGGTTTCACTGGAATTTTCCCGGTAATTAATAAGACGGGAAATCATTTCATACAGATATGAGCTTTTATTTCTTTCTCTTTGTAAATTCATTTTTCTATTTTTTCTAAGGGATTATTTTTTTATTGGTTCAGAAGAGTCCATGATACCATTCATAGGGTAAATAAGTAGCAAATATCTTCCAATGAATAGTTTGATTTTTTATTTTATTTTATGGTGACTTCTTACAAAGAGAGGTACAAACTAATTGTAGCTTAAGTTATTAATCTTTTCTGCATGATTTATGATTTTTATCTGTTATAAGAAATTCCTGTAGAGATACATTTCTATATTGACCTCTAAAAAGTTTATAGCATTAGTTTTGCCTTATATATTCAGTTATTTAATGTATCTGGGACTGATTTTTATGTATAGTGTGAGGCAGGGGCATATTTAATGTTTTTATTCAAATGAATAACCAACTCTTCCATAAATAATTATTGAAAATTCAATTCTTCACCCAATTATATGCAATGACACCTCTGTAACATATCAAATATCCTTATTTTAACAAGTGCAGAATCTTCTACATAAGTTCTATATAATTTCAAACAATATTCCTAAATGAATCCTTAGCCATATTTTTAATCTGTAAAACTTTGTACAGGATTAAAGAAGAAATCTCATGTCACTCAGGAATTTAATAAACTAAGCTGCTTTTAAAATTGTATTTTCTCTTAGCCCACTAATGTAGGCTGTCTATGAGAATTAAATTTCAATAAATAATCAATCAAATATAATGTGGAGAAATATAAGACAATTTCTAAACAGGCAATTTACTATTGCTATGCAAAATCTCTAGCTCCAAGCCTGTGGAAAGGCAGACTGTATTATGTCAGCTTAGCTATCACCTTTCAACACACACTGGATTTACTGCAAAAGTAGATGAAGTGACTTCAATTTCTACTGTAGCTCTGTTAATCTGCAATAATGTTGAGAACAAGATTTTGTACATAAAAATATCAAGAAATGAATACATTTTACACAAGTACAAAAAGTGCAGATTAATGAGTCATAAAACAGGATTTAATGTTTGATGATTATTTTGCTTTGAATTTGTGATAAAAAAAAGTCAATATATTATTATAACTTGGGAAATGTTTTACAAAAATAAGTATATGTTAAAAAGAGAGCTCATTATTATGCTATGCTGGTAAATCCTTAATTTAAGTAACTTTAGGCTATTGGAAATGTTAAAATTACCAACTCTGCTGGTTTGCAAAAAATTTGAGATTCACATAGACACATACAAAATTTTTTTCTAATAACTTTCTAAACATATATAAACTATACTCTCATTACTCCTGGCCTTCCATGTGGACTTTCCTCCCGTATAAATATAGTGTATCAATGACTACCAAATATATTGAATTATCAGTTCAGTTCAGTCACTCAGTTGTGTCTGACTCTTTGTGACCCCATAGACTGCAGCGTACCAGGCCTCCCTGTCCATCACCAACTCCCAGAGCTTACTCAAACTCATGTTCATTGAGTCGGTGATGCCATCCAACCATCTCATCCTCTGTCGTCCTCTTCTCCTCCCGCCTTCAATCTTTCCCAGGATCGGGGTCTTTTCAAATGAGTCAGAACTTTGCATCAGAGCCAAAGTATTGGAGTTTCAACTTCAACATCAGTCCTTCCAATGAATATTCGGGACTGATTTCTTTAGGATGGACTGGTTGAATCTCCTTGCAGTCCAAGGGACTCACAAAAGTCTTCTCCAAAACCACAGTTCAATAGCATAATTTTTTTGGTACTCAGCTATCTTTATAGTCCAACTCTCACATCCATACATGAATGACTACTGGAAAAACCATAGTCTTGACTAGATGGACCTTTGCTGGCAAAGTAATGCCTCTGCTTTTTAATATGCTGTCTAGGTTGGTCATAACTTTTCTTCCAAAGAGTAAGCATCTTTTAATTTCATGGCTGCAGTCACCATCTGCAGTGATTTTGGAGGCCCCAAAAATAAAGTCTGTCACTGTTTCACATCTATTTGCCATGAAGTGATGGGACCAGATGCCATGATCTTAGTTTTCTGAATGTTGAGCTTTAAGCCAACTTTTTCATTCTCCTCTTTATCTTTCATCAAGAGTCTCTTTAGTTCTTCGCTTTCTGCCATAAAGTTGGTATCATCTGCTTATCTGAGGTTATTGATATTTCTTCCAGCAATCTTGATTCCAGCTTGTGTTTTGTCCAGCCTAGAGTTTCTCATGATGTACTCTGCATATAAGTTAAACAAGCAGGGTGACAATATACAGCCTTGATGAACTCCTTTCCCTACTTGGAACCAGTCTGTTGTTTCGTGTCCAGTTCTGACTATTGCTTCGTGACCTGCATACAGATTTCTCAAGAGGCAAGTCAGGTGATCTGGTATTCCTATTTCTTTAAGAATTTTCCACAGTTTGTGGTGATCCACAGACTGTCAAAAGGTTTGGCATAATCAATAAAGCAGAAATAGATGTTTTTCTGAAACTCTCTTGCTTTTTCGATAATCCAACAGAAGTTGTCAATTTGATCTCTGGTTCTTCTGCCTTTTCTAAAACCAGCTTGAACATCTGGATGTTCACAGTTCATGTTCTGTTGAAGCATGGTTTGGAGAATTTTGAGCATTACTTTACTAATGTGTGAGTTAAGTCCAATTGTGCGGTGGTTTGAGCATTCTTTGGCATTGCCTCTCTTGGATTGGAATGAAAACTGATCTTTTCCTGTCCTGTGGCCAATGCTGAATTTTCCAAATTTGCTGGCAATATTGAATTATCCCCGCCCCTGCCACCCCGAATCTTTGTTCTACTGACCCAAAGTCAATATACTTATCCTAAGATTCTTAAGGGCTTATGTTATAAATTTTACAATGGAAATCAATAATTTCCTGTTTAGAATGCTTACTTTGATCCACCAGGGTGCTTTGAAAGTTTCATTTCACAAAACTTGAAGGGTCTATTATGTTATATTCATGTGGTTTTATGTGATGCCACCACTGAAAATATTTTTCTTATTGGTAAGTCTATCAACTTCAACATTTATTCCAGAGTCACATGAAGAATTCCTCAGAGTATGAAACTCACCATATTAGTGTATAAAACTGAATATATTATTACAAAGACATATCAGTCAAATGTTATATGAATATGAGTGTTCATCAAATATATACCACATGAGAACATTAATTCTATGCAGTTAGGAGAAAGCAGGTTATATGCATGAGTTTTATTATAAAAGCCAAGTCCATGAAAATTTTTTGTATTCCTATATGTTACCTTTGAAAACATGATCATTAAATTGACTTTATTGTATATTACACATGTGATATAATATACATGTTATGCATATGTTATATTTATTAATATATATCAGTTCAGTTCAGTTACTTAGTCCTGTCCAGCTCTTTGTGACCCCATGAACTGCAGCATGCCAGGCCTCCCTGTCCATCACCAACTCCCGAAGTTCACTCAGACTCTCGTCCATCGAGTCAGTGATGCCATCCAGCCATCTCATCCTCTGTCGTCCCCTTCTCCTCCTGCCCCCAACCTCTCCCAGCATCAGAGTCTTTTCCAATGAGTCAACTCTTCGCATGAGGTGGCCAAAGTACTGGAGTTTCAGCTTTAGCATCATTCCTTCCAAAGAAATCTCTTTCAGATTGGACTGGTTGGATCTCCTTGCAGTCCAAAGGACTCTCAAGAGTCTTCTCCAACACCACAGTTCAAAAGCATCAATTCTTCAGTGCTCAGCCTTCTTCACAGTCCAACTCTCACATCCATACATGACCACAGGAAGTACCTCATAATGTATTGTCATATGACAGTCAAAACATGGAACCTGGGCCTGCAGTTAGGTTATCTGCCAGGAACCAAGCACTCATTTTCAAAGAACTTGGACTCTGTCGATTTTTCTTTTCATTAACCCTGTTTGTATGCATGCCTCAACCCTATCTTGGTATACATTACCTATGATCTTTCACCAAATACAAGACTTATTCCAAGATTATATGTGTGCCAAGTCACTTCAATCTTGTCCAACTCTTTGCTACCCTAAGGACCTTCACCTGCCAGGCTCCTCTGACTGTGGAATTCTCTAGGCAAGAATACTGGAATGGGTTGCCATGTCCTACTCCAGGGGATCTTCCCAACCCAGTGACTGAACCCATGTCTCTATGTCTCTTGAATTGGCAGGAGGATTCTTTACCACTGGCACCACCTGGGAAGCTGAAGAATGGGTAGTCAATGCATCTGCTGAAGATAGATGGGAAGAGATGATTTCTTTTAAGAAAACACAGTCTAGTATAATAGAAATAGAAAATAATTTAGTGTTACTCAGATGAGTCATTGATCTTACAGTTGAGGAAAAGTAAGGTTCAAGGTGTAATTCAGTCTAAATACTACTATTACATCAACTTCAGTGGTACCATTCACTTGCATCACTACTGCCCTGTAATATATTTGAACAACCCTCCCGTCATCTTTCAACATTTGTAATGTTTTTATTTATTAATCACTAGTGCCAAGACACTTAGTTGGAGTATTATGTAATAATTTATTGTTCTATCACATTTATGTATCTTTGTAGAGAAATATATAATTATATCATTCAAAATCCAAAAGAAGAAAAAAATGGTATGAGGAGTTGGCTATTAGGACCTAATTTCTTTCCAAAAGAATTGTGTTAAAAACTTTAGCATCTGTTGTACTTGATTATTGAAGCTTTATTTTCATTGGCTTCCAAAAATGCTGTTAACTTTCAAGCTAGTAGATTAAATGTTATTAGCTTTAAAACCTTTTAAAACAAGTAATCAGTTGAAGTGATAATGGAATTTAAAGTAAGTACATTCATTAAATTGGTTTTTACACAACTGTGGTTTCCCTATTGGCCACATGAATCTCTACACCTGACATTGCTAATTATAATAAATGGTATATGTATATGTGATTAACTTCACACTACACTTAAAGCAGACATAAAGGTAATTGAAGAACTCCACTGTCATGTATCATTCTAGCAAAGAAAATCTGGTTTTGCTAATTTATTTGTCTTATACGTAAAAAATTGAGAGTTTTTCATAAATACGTGAACCCTTTAAAATGAGAAATTTAGGCTGCAATGATTACTAATTTGCTATTAGATGAAGGCAATGAGATTCATTAGGAAGGAGAGAAGGAAGGAGGGGGGAAGGCAGCAAGGAAAGAAGGAAGAGGGGAAGGGAGAGAAGGAATACTGATAGGAAAGATTCAAGAGCAATCTTCCATATTAATATGTAGCAATTTAGTTTTTCAGTTACTTAGGCTTGAAGAATTGGCTCCATTCTTATACATGGCTAGAGGCATAGTTTCAATACTTCTTTTTTGTGTCAAGACACCTGTCTTTTTACTTCAGTGCCAGAAGGTTTAGCATCTTGTCACTGAAGCAACACAGCCTGCACATTTATAGGTGTCACTCACTCCACCATCTGTTCCTTAGGATAACAGCCACCATTATCAACCAACCTCCACCTGAGGCTTTAACAGTCTCTGTGGATTAAAGTTCAGATCTACAAGGAAGAATGGCTTGCAGTAATATTGTCATTCAACTTTGCTTGACCTTAACTTTCCTGCTGTCAATACTACATTGCAGCCCGATAACTGGCTTTTTCATCCTGTGTGTGTATTGCCCTGTACATTTCTTGATTAAGTAATGAAACCATGTGAAAGCCTTCTCACTTTTATTAGCATTTTTGGTCATTTTTTCTGCTTACAGTTCACTAAAATACTCAAGGCTATAGCTATAATATTTTAATACATAAATTTAAATGAATAAATCCTAATTAGATTTCACTTCTAGGGTCACTAATCAGGTAGCTTCACAAATGGAACTGACTCCCCCTCCCCCCCACACACAAATTGAAATAAGAGGAAAAATGAGGGTATTATATTAAAACTGGCCAATCCAAGATAAGCAAGTTTATTAAGAGCTTATTTAATACAACATGAATTATTTTTCCTATGTAATCTAAAATAAACAATATTGCATATAGGTATATTTATTTTAAACTGATTAACAAATGCTTATTGCTAACATTTTCGTGAAAGGCATCACCTGACAAATGATTTATAAATACCAAATAGTCAATACATAGCTGAAGCATAATGTCACAAATTCTTTCTTCATGTACTCTATTTCTTTACTGGTGATATGTAGTATTTCCAGATTAGGAGTAGTATTTTTATGCCCCCTGGATTTTTATGGCTGTCATTATTTCTATATAAGGCATTCCTTCACATTCAAATGATAGGAAAAAGGAAGTGGGCTCTGTTTATTCATTGCCAATCAAGCTAATAAAAATGTTTTGCAAGATGGTAAAACATGATAATGCTGTCAATTGAAAGCAGCTCATTACAAGAAGGAATGTTTGTGCTCATCTTGTTCTACACTGAACTTTTACTGTGGCTATAAAACAGCATCCCTTTGTTACTGCAAACAGTGAATTCCGCTCTATCCTCTTGCTGTCCCCACTAATTTGTTTGTGTACTTGTTCATTGCTTTTGGAAGGATTCATCTATTCTCTCTTCTGGGAAGCAGTAACTGTAGTCCAGGAATGTTCTAGGATGGCAGTCTACATGTGCTCTCCTCCATTTTATAGGCGACATTAGGTTAATCAATGATTTATTCAACAAAACAAATAGTTTAGGCTTTCACTGTAATATGATATTGGCATGATGAGTTGGCTTGGTCCTTTGGGGGGAATTTTTTACCAGTTACTACTAGTCTTTGGCTTATGGGACACTTCTGGTTTTCTCTGCAGTTGGCTGGCACTTGTGTGTAATGACCACTCCTGATCTATTTGCATATGTGTAAAGGATATTTTATGGTTTTAGAAAAGGCAGAGGAACCAGAGATCAAATTGCCAACATCCGCTGGATCATCGAAAAAGCAAGAGAGTTCCAGAAAAACATCTATTTCTGCTTTATTGACTATGCCAAAGCCTTTGACTGTGTGGATCACAATAAACTGGAAAATTCTGAAAGAGATGGGAATACCAGACCACCTGATCTGCCTCTTGAGAAATCTGTATGCAGGTCAGGAAGCAACAGTTAGAGCTGGACATGGAACAACAGACTGGTTCCAAAAGGAAAAGGAGTACGTCAAGGCTGTATATTATCACCCTGCTTATTTAACTTATATGCAGAGTACATCATGAGAAATGCTGGAATGGAAGAAACACAAGCTGGAATCAAGATTGCCAGGAGAAATATCAATAACCTCAGATATGCAGATGACACCACCCTTATGGCAGAAAGTGAAGAGGAACTAAAAAGCCTCTTGATGAAAGAGAAAAAGGAGAGTGAAAAAGTTGGCTTAAAGCTCAGCATTCAGAAAACGAAGATCATGGCATCCAGTCCCACCACTGCATGGGAAATAGACGGGGAAAGAGTGGAAACAGTGTCAGACTTTATTTTTCTGGGCTCCAAAATCACTGCAGATGGTGACTGAAGCCATGAAATTAAAGGACGCTTACTCCTTGGAAGGAAAGGTATGACCAACCTAGATAGCATATTCAAAAGCAGAGACATTACTTTGCCAACAAAGGTCCATCTAGTCAAGGCTATGGTTTTTCCTGTGGTCATGTATGGATGTGAGAGTTGGACTGTGAAAAAGGCTGAGTGCCGAAGAATTGATGCTTTGGAACTGTGGTGTTGGAGAAGACTCTTGAGAGTCCCTTGGACTGCAAGGAGATCCAACCAGTCCATTCTGAAGGAGATCAGCCCTGGGGTTTCTTTGGAAGGAATGATGCTGAAGCTGAAACTCCAGTACTTTGGCCACCTCATGCGAAGAGTTGACTCACTGGAAAAGACTCTGATGTTGGGAGGGATTGGGGGCAGGAGGAGAAGGGGACGACAGAGGATGAGATGGCTGGATGGCATCACTGACTCGATGGATGTGAGTCTGAGTGAACTCCGGGAGTTGGTGATGGACAGGGAGGACTGGCGTTCTGCGATTCATGGGGTCGCGAAGAGTCAGACATGACTGAGCAACTGAACTAAACTGAAAGGATATTTATTTCCTCAGCCAGCTCCACTTTTACATAATTGGTAATTTTGTAATGTGCATAGAAGCTAGAGAAAAATGATGTTGCAGTCCCTTGTCTGTAAAACACATGCAGCCACCATGAAACAACATGATAACACCAGTATAATGTTCACATTATTGCAGTAGTATTGCTTGTAACCATTAGTCTCTTTTCTTCAATTAGTAACAGTCACTTAAACAGTCTACCAGTCTACCACAGATAGTGCAGCTTCCTCAAACAACTCTGCTTCTCTGGTTTGAAAAATTAAGTATAGATAATCATTTTTCATTTCTGGATGATACTGAGGAAAGAAAATCATAATTCAGTGCCCCCAAAGGAAATATGCTTAAATAATGAACTGAACAAACATCAAGATTTATAGTATTATTCAGAATATAATTTTGCTCTAGGGAACTAATTCATTCAACAAGTATTTATCCAACTTCTACCACACACTGTAAAAATGATGAATAGAACAGTTCTTGCCTTCAAGAAGCACAAAGTCTAGGGAAACAGATATGTAGAGACATAATTATACTATATTTGTATTATTGCTATACTAAAAAGCATTGGGAGTGTATTAATGATTCAAGAAGGAAAAAATAAGAAAGGAGAAATTGGGGCTTACTGGGTAAAGTGATAACAAGGAAGGAAAGTTTAATTTGTATAGCATAGGAAGATTTTAAAAGGTGGGAAGTGGGGAAAATTCTATTCAAAGAATAGAAGAGATGCAAATGCATAAACTAATGGAATAATATGACTTACTAAAGGAATTGCAAGAAATATAGCTAATTCATATTTTCAGATAGAGAGAAAAAGCCAGGGATGTAAAGAAAGAGATGATCCAGGGGATAGTTCTATGCCATGTAAAAGATTCTATCTCATAGAATAGAGATCTGTTGATTGGGAGTTAGCTTTCAAAATGCTGCTGCTGCTAAGTCGCTTCAGTTGTGTCCGACTCTGTGTGACCCCATAGACGGCAGCCCACCAGGCTCCCCTGTCCCTGGGATTCTCCAGGCAAGAACACTGGAGTGGGTTGCCATTTCCTTCTCCAATGCAGGAAAGTGAAAAGTGAAAGTGAAGTCGCTCAGTCGTGTCTGACCCTCAGCGACCCCATGGACTGCAGCCTACCAGGCTCCTACGTCCATGGGATTTTCCAGGCAAGAGTGCTGGAGTGGGGTGCCATTGCCTTCTCCGAGCTTTCAAAATAAGCAGTTTTATTTTTTCTAGTACTCTAAACCTTGTATTGGTTTAGAGACTATTTAATCAACCCTTGTGGGTAAGTAGAAGGAAGAAGCAATTAAAAATGCAAGATGATAATGATGTATATTTATTTAATATTAATTTTACCCCATAATCCCAATGTACATAAGTTTCAAATTAGACTTCAGCTCTCTGTCACAGTGATATGGCTCTATGAATTATAAATGTTAATTTTTGGCTGCTTCAAATTTGTTGGAGAATAAGGTTATTGCAGAGTATAAAGTATTAATCCTCTAGTAAGAAACTTTCTAAGAAAACCACCCATGTAAAAGTTTTCAAAACAGTTTTGTGTCTATAGTAAATGAAGTGAAGTAAAGTGAAGTCACTCAGTCATGTCCAACTCTTTGCAACCCCATGGACTGTAGAATACTATGCTCCTCTGCCCATGGGATATTCCAGGCAAGAGTACTAGAGTGGGTTGCCATTTCCTTCTCCAGAGGATCTTCCTGACCCAGGGATCGAACCCAGGTCTCCCACACTGTAGGCAGATGCTTTACCGTCTGAGCCACCTAAATGAAGACATCACCAAATCACTGCACATGTTGATCAAACAGCTATGATTATTTCTTGTAAATAACATTGAACATGCACTATAGGACATATCTTTCTTTCATATATAACATATTTTCCCACAATATAATTAAGAGCAAGCAAATTAAAATAAACACACAAACTGGATTTCTTAAAATAAGGGGCACCATTGTACGCAGTACATAGTACGATTGTACACAGATGGTTGGATGGCATCACCGACTTGATGGACATGAGTTTGAGCAAACTCTGGGAGTTGGTGATGGACAGGGAAGCCTGGCGTGCTGCAGTTCATGGAGTCGCAAAGATTTGGACATGACTTAGCAACTGCACTGAACTGAACTGATTGTACACAGAGTAGAACAGAGGTCTGTGATGTTTGAATATCCTTTCCCAGTTTAGCTGGAACTTTTCTTTCTAGCCTCATCTGTTGATTTTACCTCATCATAACATGGTCTTATCATTACATACACATAGAGAGCAAACATTTTTTTTTTTAATGGAATAAAGGGAAGGAGGGGAAGAGAAAGGGAAAATAGAGAGGGAAATAAGAGAAGGGGGAGGGAGAAGAGGATGAAAAGACCAGAGAAAAAGAAAAGGAAGAGAAGGAGATAAGGAAGTCATTCTTGGGAGTTCAAACAGAATCAGTGTTTTTTATTTTTTTCTTGTTTTCCAAATGTATTATGTGTGGTGCCCTGAATGGAAGGGGAATTTGAAGAAAAATGGATACATGGGTATGTACGTCTGGGTCCCTACGCTGTTCACCTGAATCTGTCACAATATTGTTTGCTAATCAGCTATACCCCGATACAAAATAAAAGTAAAAAATAAATAAAAGTCTATACCTTCAAAAATAAATATATGAGCCACTAAATTCTGTACTATCACAGATATAATCTTGTGAAAGGTATATCCATCTCTTCAATATATCAGTTCTAAATACAACTTAACTATATTCTACTAATTTTTGAATGCTAAATATATAGAGAGATTGACTTAAAAGTTAAAAACCTCTTTTCATGGCTAGCAATTCTCTAGAACTATATTCTCTTCAGTTCATCTTTCTTTTTCTCTGGAGTATAAGCATTTCTGTTAGCAGGAATAAGTGTCCAAAAGATTCATGTCACAGAGGAGAGAGTCCAGTTCTTCCATCACAATTACATAGAGTAAGGATGGTTCTCTCCGGGTTTGTGTAAAAATGAACATATTTGAAATAATCTCTTGGTGGTGATCTTGAAGGAGGTATTTGTCTAACTGGATCTTACCCAGGGGTAATGCTGAGCACAAACCCTAGACTTCAGAGCTGCTTCACTCATTCTCTTCAACACCTTTCCAAGAGCAAATATATTAATATTTTCTTCCCAAAGAAGGTGATTATAATCAGAAATTACTGGTATAGCATGAGGCATGAAGTTGCAAAAAATGACTCTAAATGATTTGAATTATTTGGCTATATAATCTTTATTGAAGATTATATTGATATTTTATAATAACTTATAAATTATTTATAAATTTATTGTATTTATAATTATTTATAATAATTTATTGAATTATTTGGCTATATAATTTTTATTCCTATTTTTCCCAGGTGGGTATTTTACCATATTTTGTCTAATACATTTCACAGCCATATTTTACCACATTAAACTCCTTTCTTTTCTTCACTGTCTGAATTTACACTCTTGTACCATTGTTTTATTAAACCCATGGTGGCTTGAGTGGTAAAGAACCCACCTGCCAATGCAGGAGATGTAACAGATTCAGTCCCTGGGCTGGGAAGATCCCCTGGAGGAGGGCACGGCAATCCACTCCAGTATTCATGCCTGGAGAATCCTATGGACAGAGGAGCCTGGCAGGCTATGATTCATAAGGTCGCAGAGAGTTGGACACAACTGAAGTAACTTAGCCCGCACTGTTGTTATCTTAGTTGGAAAGTATGAAAGATAGTTTATATAATCAATGATTAAGGAGGGAATCACATTGACTGAATAAGGAGAGGCAATCAGACAGTTGTGAAAACTATCATCCCATGATTGAGTGAGTGAGTGAAGTCGCTCAGTCATGTCCGACTCTTTGTGACCCCATGGGCTGTAGCCTACCAGGTTCCTCTGTCCATGGGATTTTCCAGGCAATAGTCCTGGAGTGGGTTGCCATTTCCTTCTCCAGGGGATCTTCCCAACCCAAGGATTAAACCCGGGTCTCCCACATTGTAGACAGACGCTTTACAGTCTGAGCCACCAGGGTATATATACCATGCCAAGTATAGATGGTTATCAAAGGGGAGATTGTACACTACTGAAGTCGCTTAAAAAAACTCTTGTTGCATTTCAAACCAAATCCACAGTGAGATACTATCTCACACCTGTTAGGATGGCTTTATCTAAAAGACCTAGAGATAACAAACGGACTAGAAATAACAAGTGGACTCCTTTCAAATTGTTATTAGGAATGTACCTTGGTGCAGCCATTATGGAAAACAGTATGAAATTTCTTAAAAAATGAAAACTAGAACTACCATATGATCTAGCAATTTCACTCAGGGTATATTAAAGGAATTAAAATCATAATCTAAAAGAGATATCTGCACCAACATGTTCGTTGCAGTATTATTTACAATAGCCAAGGTATGGAAACAGCCTAAATATCCATCGACTAATGAGTGGATAAAGAAAATGTGGCATGTATATCATATGGATTAATATGTAAGTACATTTATATCTCAGAGAAGGCAATGGCGCCCCACTCCAGTACTCTTGCCTGGAGAACCCCATGGATGGAGGAGCCTGGTGGGCTGCAGTCCATGGGGTTGCTAGGTTGGACATGACTGAGCGACTTCACTTTCATTGATAGGACATTATTCAGCCTAAGAAGAGGAAAAACTTTCCATCTGCAACAACATGGATGGACCTGAAAGGCATTTTACTAAATGGAACAAATTACGCTGAGAAAATTCAATATTGTATGATCTCACCTATGTGGAATATAAAACAAAATTGAAATCATAGAATCAGAGAGAAGATTGATGGTTGTTAGAGTCTGGAAGGTATGGGAAATGAGGAGAGGTTTGTAACACAATATAGAGTTTCAGTTATAAGATGGGTAAGTTCTAATGATCTAATTATACCTGTCTATAGACGTGAAAGTGAAAGTGTTAGTCGCTCAGTCCCGTCCAACTCTTTGCGACCCCATGCACTGTAGCCAGCAGGCTCCTCTCTCCATGGGGATTCCCAGGCAAGAACAGTAAAGTGGGTTGCTAGTTCCTTCTCCAATCTATCTATAGTATGGTGAATATAGTTGATCAGACTGTATGTATAATTCAAATCTACTAAGAGAGTAGATCTTAGGTGTTCTCATTAAAAAAAAGAGGTAACTATGTGAGGTTATGAATGTGTTAATTAACTTCATTGTGGAATCATTAAACAATGTATATGTATATCAAATCATCACATTGCACAGTTTAAGTCTATTATAATTATTTGTTAATTATACCTCAATAAATCTTGGGGGGATATGAAGGAATATCATCACTAACATCAGCGCAATGAGTCACCTACGAGATGTGTTGAATTTACTAGCTAGGCATTCAATATATAATAAAATTAATTTTCACCATTAGATAACAATATGCAATAAATATCTGCTATGATATATAAATACCAGTATTTATTTCACATATAATTTAGTCTCAGGGAATACAAAATCCTATACATTGTCTATGTCTACTTGACCTTCAGTACAACCATCGATGACTTCCCTGGTGGCTCAGTGGTAAAGAATCCACCTGCAATGCAGGAGCTGCAGGACACACAGGTTCTATCCCTGAGCCAGGAAGGTCTCCTGGAGGAGGGTATGGCAATCCACTCCAGTATTCTTGCCTGGAGAATCCTATGGACAGAGAAGCCTGGCGAGCTATAGTTCATAGGGTCACACAGAGTCGGACACAACTGAAGCGACTTAGCAGAAACAGCAGCAGCAGCAGCAGAAGTGACTTTGCACACACGCACGCAGACACGCACAACCATTGGTATGTAAAAAACAATCAGTGATTTTAAACTCTCTCTCCTAACTTTCATTAAAACTCCACCTTCTTTCAAATGTCAATTAAAAGTATCAGAAACCAAGTCAAAAATGAAACATTTTTTGAGTCTGCTTGCAATGTAGACATATAGCAATATGGGTGATGGCTTTAAAAGTGCAGCCCATTAGAACATTTTGTTAGCTCAGCCATGTAAATCTACACTAAGTCTGATCACGTCCCATCACTTCTACATCATTTTGGCCCTAAGCAACTAAATTGAAACAGGAACTTCTAACTTGTTTGGTTGCTTCCCTTCTAGCTATCTAAATCTGTTTTCTGTACTGAAGCCAGAATTATCTTTTAAAATAATAATCCATAGCATTTGATATCATAGCTCAAATTCTCCATTGATTTCTCATCATATTTTAATAAAATCCATACTATGTTCCTTGGTCACTGAAGTTCAGAATATCATCCAGCTGTTGGAATCTCTCTGATCTCACTACACTCAACCCTACCTTTCTTTTTCCCTCCATAATTCCAATTTCATTTTCCCCCAGGAGTCTATGCCTTCTTCCTTGGAGTACTTTACTTCATAAATAAAGCTAAGAGAATACCATCACATTTCATTCATGTCTTCATTTAACCAAGTAGTTTCTAACCACTCAAACTACAATGTAATTCTTCCCTTCTCCACAGTCAACTCCTTTTCACTGCTCTGTTTTTCTTAAGGCTACCTAAAAATATTGTATGCATGTATTTATTTACTCGTTTAGCATTAGCCTCCAACACTAATTGCGTCAGAACTAAAACTACAAGCCTTTGTTTGTCTCACTCACCAATGAATTTTCAGTGCCTGGATGGAACAAGTTTTAGATACTCCTTCACATACATGTATGTCAAATGAATACATGATAATACAATACCTTGATAATCTCAAACTTTTGAGAATAAGTTTAAGTCAGTAAGATACATTAACTGTATATAAATTTTGGTTAATATACTGGCACATTCAAAACAAAGGAGAAAATCTTAGTAAAAATTAAACTTTGCAATATAGGTCAAACTGTTCTTTGTATTAACCAAGCTCACTATTCTTCATTTTCCAAACTTAAAATGGGGAATGTAATGATACCTACTTCCTAGGGTGGTTGTAAAAGTTAAATGAGCTAATACTTAAAATAGTGCCTGGCATATCAAAAGCACTCAATATATGTTGTGAAGTTGTGAAGTCGCTCAGTTGTGTCCAACTCTTTGTGACCCCATGGACTGTGGCCCACCAGGCTCCTCCATCCATGGAATTTTCTAGGCAAGAGTACTGGAGTGGGTTGCCATTTCCTTCTCCAGGGGATCTTCCCAACCCAGGGATCGAACTCGGGTCTCCTGCATTATGGGCAGACGCTTTACTGTCTGTTACCTCTTATTATTACAAATATTATTATTAATTGAAACCAAATTACATTTGCAGCATTTCCATTTTTATTTCACAGCAAATAGATCCTTCTAAACTCAAAATATGTAGTCTCAAAGCTCCAGAAGACAGAAACATGTCTGAATGTTTCCCCCATAGCTCACAATTTGCCTGAAAAACAGGAGACTTGGCTACATTAATGAACATGGTTAAAAATAAGCTGAGCTCTTTGCACAATAGTATATTCAAATATCTAGAACTGTGTGTAGCTAAGTAGCAACAAGGGGAAAAAAAATGCAATGACCTCAATTTCTTTTTTCCTGTGTGTCCTAGGACAAAAGTATAGACATTGTCAAGGTCACAGAATCAAATGCTCATTGGGACTGATTAATAAAATTATACTTACTGATATTTGCACTGTAACAAATTTCCATCTTAAAGCAAAATGAAGTTTACATATTGCTGCAGGCATTGTGCAAATTAGAACTTCATTGAATATTAATAAATTACTTTTGCAGCCAATTGTTATGCAAATTACCAGGGTGTCAGAATTTATCATTTTGTTTGGTTGAAGATTAAGGGAAAGTATGCTTCTAAAAATCAAGCAGATACAAACTAATATATGAATTCAAGCAAGAAAATGTTATATAATTCCTAAATGTTCAGAACTGCCATAACCATTTTTGGTTATTTTTTAAAAATATTAACTCAATGCATATTTTATTCAAATTGCAGGAAGTTTAAGATATATTGTTAAGCAAATAGAGAATGGCCCTGGGGATTTTTAAAATTCTTTTGAACATTTAAAAAATAAAATTCATATAGCCCATTTCTTTACAAATTATTTAAACTGTTACTATGTTAACTTTAGAAAACAGTTTATTTAAACAGAGTATGTGCTTTGTCATTCAGTTGTGTCTGACTCTTTGCGACCCCATGGACTGTAGCTCCTCTGTCTATAGGGATTCTCCAGGCAAGACTACTGAAGTGGGTTGCCATGCCCTCCTCCAGGAGATCTTCCCAACCCAGGGATCAAACCCAGGTGTCCTGCTTTGCAGGTGGATTCTTTACCTTCTGAGCCATCAGGAAACATATTTCCAAAGAATTCACCAAACCCCAAATAATTGTTTTAAAATATATTTATTCATTTATATCTATTGAATCTTTAATTTTCATAAAATGGGGTCAAGCTGATTTTTTTACAAGACTTTCTGGGAGAAAATTTAACAAAATGGCAATAATACTCCTAATCAAGTCAAGCATGCACAGACTTCATTAATCAGTTATTTTTCCCTTGGAATTAATTATTATTTGTTTCAGTCTGTTCTTAAAAATTTAACTCTAGTTAATATTTATAAAAGCCACAAAAATAAAATTGTATTAACTGATTTAAGTCTTCAAAGATGACTGATTGTTAAAGAAAAAAGTCTCACTGACTCCTGTTAAAGATATTAAGGTAGATTTTGTTCAGGACGATCTGCATAGAAAGAGTTGTTGTTAGTCATTAAGTTGTGTCCGACTCTTTGTGACACCATGGACTGTAGCCTTCCAAGTTCCTCTGTCCATGGGATTCTCCAGGCAAGAATACTGGAGTGGGTTGCCATTTCCTTCTCCAGGAGATCTTCCTGAACTAGGGATTGAACCCTGGTCTCTAGCATTGCAGGTATAGAAAGAGGGGCTGCTGCAATGCGAATTTCCCAGTGGGGAGAGAGATTGGGGTCAACTCTGAATACAACCTGGGCAAATGGGAAGTTTTAGCCAAGAAGCAGAGTAGGTGGGTCAGTGGGTGAAATATCAAATTAGAGAAAACATTAGGAATAATTGAGGGTTCTGATAAAATCCATCCAAAAGGCTTCTTGGTGTAGAGAGGCCAGGATGATCGGGCATCCTCTGGGGGATGGTGGAGGCGGAAGAACCTGAGCAGATACCAGGGTGATCAGATATGGAGAATGAGGGATTCTGGGTAAATTGACTTAGCATGAATTTTGTTAAAACTGGGTTTTTAAAGTAAGTGCAGAGAGGAGCCCAGGAGAAGGTTTAGGAACCTGCTAAAGTTTTGTCAAGTAAGGAATCTTTGTCAAGACAACAGTTCTCAAAATGGTGAGTTCTTTTTACCATACTTCCCCTGCAATGTAAATATACTATGAACAGGGTCTGGCATACAGTAGGATATACTCATGTAAGATATTCAAAAGAATGAAATTTTTATTAATAAACAATGGTATAATTTTATTCTTTACAAATAAAATTTCAGATTATTCACAAAATTTGCCTTAGGAATATTATGAGATCAATTATGTAATATGTGTCATTAAAACAAAATATTGTGTACCTTCTACTTCTTGAAAGCAATGGAGAACCTCACTCAACTGAAAAAAAATATGGCTATCCGTTTCATTGGTTATTCAATCTGTTATAAAGAATGTCCATTTCTTGTTGTGTAAAGTTTAAAACTAACTTTTTCCCTTCACATGAGTCATTAAACTTGAAAAATCTTATCCAAATGATAAAACTTATTAATATATGATTTACAAAATAATTTATTTCTGTAGCATCTCAAAACAACTTAGGCAAAACATCTTATATAACCATTTTTTACCATTCTCCTTTCATTTAATTATTTTTCAATTATTTCAAAGTAAGGAGAGATTTGCTAATTAAACCAAGTGATCAGGGATCATCAGCACTCTAATGGTACTAAGAGATTATCTTTCCTTCCAAATTCAACCCAGTACTGAGGGACTCTGAGTTGTCTTTTATTTAGTAGTCAAGTCATAAAGTGCAGAAGATGTTACTAGTTTAATGATACACTTCTAGAGTTCGAGGTATGGACATGTGGTTTTGCAAATGGGATCAACTCTGAGTACATGCTAGAGTCAAAATCGAATTTCAATACCATGAAACAAATGGTGTACTTAATTATGATGTCACTCTCTCCAGAGGGAGCATCCTGTCCCTAGAGGTACAAGACTAATGTGTGCTGTTTTCAGCCCTATGCCATAAAAACAAGCATTCTTTTTTCTCTTCTTTGCTTTCTATGAACATGTAATTCCCAATGCAATAAACAGCCAGAATAAAAAGCTATCAAATTCACAGCTGAAAAATGCATTGCTGCTGAGGAAAACTGTGCAGTAATGAAAAGGTCAAAAGGTAACATTTAAGAGTTAAATGAAACAGGTGCCAACTTTTGACTACCACTAATTTCAAATGCAGTGATTTCATAACATTCTTGACACAAAACCTCAGTGACCCTCACTGCACATTTAACCTCTATTATTGAGTCCCCGGTGGCTCAGCATTATAGAATTTGACTGCAATGCAGGAGACACAGAAGATATTAATCCAATATTAATATGAATTAATATTATTTGTTATTAAGAGATTAATCCAATCCAATCCCTGGACTGAAGAAGGAAATGGCAACCCACTCCAGTATTCTTGCCTGGAATATCCCATGAACAGAAGAGCCTGACAGGCTACAGTTCATGGGGTGTCCCAAAGAGTCAGGACACGACTGAAGCAACTGAGCCCAGTGAGCATCCAGGAGAGACCACCCACGTGCTACAGAGCCTCCCATCAGCACCCGATCTCCTGCAGCATCTCTGAAAGCACAAAACCACAGGTCCATGCAAGCAAGCCCCTTGTTTTGATTGTCTTCAGGACTAGTTCAGCAGGTTCTTACTTTATTTTCCCTTGCCTCTCCTTTATTCTAGGGTGTTTCAGATTTCATCATAATAATGATTCAGTTCATATGCATATAGAAAACAGATTTAGAGATTACTCAGTGTGAAAATGGGTGGATAATGTTACCGATAACTTGATCCATAAGAAAGAACTGCCAGCTACATTTCTCTGCTTATTTAAGTAGTTTAAACAGTATCTGGAAACATGTGGGGCATTACTGTGCTGGCTTATGCAATAATCCACAAAATGTGAAAGTGCTTTTCAACTGAGATAGGCATGCTGTTAAGTGGTCTGTATGATTAGCCTCATGTAGCAACCAGTTGTCTCTAACTCACTGGGTGCCAGGGGCTACTTGAGTAACTCAGCCTTGAGCTTGACAGACACTGCTGAGTGACCACAATGTGATTTTGATACAGGCAGCTGTTTTCCTGGTTAATATCAGTGAAATCCTGTTGCAAGAGCAGTGTCTGAGAATCTAACTACCAATCAGGAGCCTTACTATCTAACTTAAAGTTATGCATCTAATCTCCCTCCCCTCCTAAGATGTCACGATTTACTACATTGTAATATTTTGGACAAACACACTAGAATAATTCAGCTCTGGACTAACAGCTTCTTCAGTTCTTCACTTTACTTAAAATTCATAAATATTTAATCCTAAGAATGTAGTCCCATAGCCACCATGCCATGTCAAGAGCAGAAGAGACAGGTACTTGGCATAAACAAAACGAATAGGTAAGTTTCATGACATTTTTCATGACTCCTAAATTGCTTAACTTTTTAAGATAAAATTTGAGTTATTTTTGCAAAATTTCTTGGTTAGCGTGGAGATGAAGAGTGTAAATGGTACCTAAGGGTGTAATGGTTTTGTAAGCATCACAGGACAGTTTCCAGTTGTCTTTTACCTATTACCATCAGAGTTGAAGGGGAAGTAGTATTAATGAACAAGCATATTAATACAGTTATTAATGAATATAAAACCACATTCGCTCTATTACTATTTTAAAAATCTGTGGTTACATAATGAGAATTATTCTTTTAAGAGTCCTAAGTTCTTATTCATAGCTCATACATGTTTCCTAAATGAAAATTATTTTTCTTTTTCTATAAAGTTGGGAGTATAATTGATACATTTTAAATTTCCCCAAAAGTGTGGGGGAAAAAAAAAAACAGTTATGAAGATCTGAAGTTCAACTTCAGAAGGTTGGTAGGGATTTCTTATACTTCCTATAGGCAGTATGAGAAAATATCAAATTGTTCAACTTCAAATACTTTGAGAATGAAACAATATTAATAACTGTAAATAATTAGAGGACAATAGCAGCATGGCCTTGGACAAATTAAGGTATATTTGTTTACTTATGTTTCAAAGGACCCTGAAATTCTTAATTCTATGACATAATACAACACTAATTTTGTTCAGTTTACATAAAGTGAATAGTTCTAAGGTTTAAAAATTAAATTTTGCAGTGTTTCCTAAAGTACACACACTAAAGAAATCCTATAATATGTATAGCAGGTCAATAGAGAATATCCTTATGTCCTAACTGCAAACAAAGTAATTAAACCTAATGGCAAACTTATTCAAGAAACTCAGTAGCATGGGTCCAAACAATAATTTAGGACTTGAAGACCTTTTGGAGAGTGGTTTTCTAACCTTTTTGGCACCTGGGACCAATTTCGTGGAAGACAACTTTTTTTTCCTGGAAGACAGACCGAAAGTGAGGAAGGGGCAACGGTTCAGGGGGTAACTCAAGCAATGGGAAACGGCAGATGAAGCTTCACTTGAGTAGCCCACCACTCATCTCCTGCTGTGTGGCCTGGTTCCTAACAGGCCTTGGACCAGGACAAGTACTGGCCCATGGCGGGGTTTGGGGACCCCTGTTTTAGAGATTCCAAGGTGACAACTCTGTACCTGCAGAGATTTTCAAGAAAAGTCCAACTTTTAAAGTAAAATAAGTAAAAATAAGGTTTTATGTTGCTCTGTAAAGTTAAAACATGGATTTATTTTTTATTGCTGGAATGAGATGAATATCGATGTACTTTCAACACCTTATATTGCTCAATGCAGACATCAAGATCTGTTAAATAACAGGCACAAAGTCACCCAGTGAGGAACTTCCCACTGGGACTATAACTGAACATCTCCTCTATTGTATATCTTATGAAAGAAAACAAAACTAAACCAGTTTCATGGGTTTGTTAATATAAAAGATAGTCAATATTCCAATTCCCTCATATTTCCTCAGATTAAGATGATACTATGCTTTTCTCCTTATTTATTTTGCTACAATATTTTTATCTACTCTAGATAAAATTCAATTGTATGTGAGGTTTGGCAGACTGCCCTTTTGGCTTAACAGAGTTGATAAAAGGTTGCCAAATACCACAGTAGTTCATATTTATTTTCTGTTTTATGACATTTTTTTCCCAAAGCTCTAAGTTCTTTTCCTCAGCAAACCATCAATCAATTCTAGAAAAACATGACTTATTCCATGGGCTGCCAACATGGCTCTATCTGCTGACAGCATGTCTTTTATGTACACAAAATATATTTTTTAATAGTTGAAATCTGGGGTGAACGGTTGTCAAATTTTAGAATCTTGTGTATATACCTGTGTGCAAATAGGTCTTTATCTATCTAAATACACACACATAGATATGTGTTATGTAGAAACATTCCTGTTAAAAATATTTATGTTAAAAATTATTTTAAATCCCAAACATGATTCAATATAATCTTTCCTTTTTGAAGCCTGACATTGTGGGTAGTTCAGTGTTATCGATGATTAGTAATTTTGGAGCTCTGGTAATACAGAGTAGCCCAGGTAGTATGATCTCATGTGGACTAACTCAAAGTTTAAAAGATGTTTCAAGTATGTATAGCCGCCTCTTACAAAAAAATATGAGTTTCCAAGTCAATGTCCAAGCTAAATCAGATTGTTAGTTACTATGTTGAAACAGGACCATCTGTTGAATACTTTTGCCCTGCGTAATCTTGGCTACGTAGGATTACCTTTGTCAGAGTTGTTATGGAAGCAAATAGCTAGTCATCTAGTCTATACGTGGAAGAGTTCCTTCCACGTATACTCATTAGCAAAATTTATTAACTAGTATAAGGCTCAGACGGAGAAGGCAGTGGCACCCCACTCCAGTACTCTTGCCTGGAAAATCCCACGGACCGAGGAGCCTGGTGGGCTGCAGTCCATGGGGTCACTAAGAGTTGGACACGACTGAGCAACTTCACTTTCACTTCTCACTTTCATGCATTGGAGAAGGAAATGGCAACCCACTCCAGTGTTCTTGCCTGAAGAATCCTGTGGACGGAGGAGCCTGGTGGGCTGCTGTCTATGGGGTCTCACAGAGTCAGACACTACTGAAGTGACTTAGCAGCAGCAGCAGCAGCATAAAGCTCAGACAGTAAAGCATCCACCTGCCAATGCAGGAGATGCAGGAGGCCTGAGTTTGATCCCTGGGTCAGAAGGATCCCCTGGAGATGGAAATGGCAACCCACTCTAGTATTCTTCCCTGGAGAATTCCATGGACTGAGGAGCCTGGTGGGCTGTAGTCCATGGGGTCACAAAGAGTTGGACACAACTGAGCAACTGAGCACAAGGATTAGGAAGACTTGCTGGGTTTGTAGTCTGACTCTGCTGTTTGCCATTTCTTTCTATGCAATCTTAAGCAAATCACCTTACCTCTTTAAGTGCTATATATAAACTTGTGATAATAATGATATAAGGTTGGGATAAAATTGAGATAATATATCCTATTGTGCAAATGAGCACAGAGCTTAGTATAGTGTCTCCATTCAAGCCTTCATCAATCAATCCACTTAATTTTCAACTATTGACAACTATGTGCATAATAATTATCAGCAATTAGTATGCATTTTGCAAAAGTAAAACAGGGCAGCAATTTGTATCCATTATTCTGTCTCTCCGGAGAAGGCGATGGCATCCCACTCCAGTACTCTTGCCTGGAGAATCCCATGGACAGAGGAGCCTGGTAGGCTGCGGTCCATGGGGTCGCTAAGAGTCGGACACAACTGAGTGACTTCACTTTCACTTTTCACTTTCATGCATTGGAGAAGGAAATAGCAACCCACTCCAGTATTCTTGCCTGGAGAATCCCAGGGACAGAGGAGGCTGTTGGGCTGCCGTCTGTGGGGTCGCACAGAGTCGGACACGACTGACGTGACTTAGCAGCAGCAGCAGCAGCATTCTGTCTCTCATGATGCCTTTCTTTCTACCTCAAATGCTGTACTATAACGTGCTCTGTCGTGTCCAATTCTTTGTGACTCTGTGGACAGTAACCTGCAAGGCTCCTCTGTACATATAATTTCCCAGGCAGGAGTACTGGAGTGGGTTGCCATTTTCTATTCCAATACCTGAAATACCTACGAACTAAATGAAAAACGTATCATAGTAAGCACTTTATTCTCCTTTTCCTTTCAGTTCAGTTCAGTCGCTCAGTCGTGTCCGACTCTGCGATCCCATGAATCGCAGCACACCAGGCGTCCCTGTCCATCACCAACTCCCGGAGTTCACTCAGACTCTCGTCCATTGAGTCAGTTCAGTGATGCCATCCAGCCATCTCATCCTCTGTCGTCCCCTTCTCCTCCTGCCCCCAAATCCCTCCCAGCATCAGGGTCTTTTCCAATGAGTCAACTCTTGGCATGAGGTGACCAAAGTACTGGAGTTTCAGCTTTAGCATCATTCCTTCCAAAGAAATCCCAGGGCTGATCTCCTTCAGAATGGACTGGTTGGATCTCCTTGCAGTCCAAGGGACTCTCAAGAGTCTTCTCCAACACCACAGTTCAAAAGCATCAATTCTTCGGCGCTCAGCCTTCTTCACAGTCCAACTCTCACATCCATACATGACCACAGGAAAAACCACAGCCTTGACTAGATGGACCTTTGTTTAATGCACATATAAACTCCACTAACATACTCAAACCTCAAGTTCAGTTCATAATTGAATCCCAGATTTATAGGGTATTTTTAACTATAAAATTAGACTATCTTCAAAAATCTTTCTCCTATAATGAGTAATTATTTTACATCAAAGATTTAAAAGATGTAGTTGTATCGTTCCTCCATCATCCTTTCTTCATCAAAAATAAATAAATATTGTAGAATGATATTTAAAAAATAGGACCTGGGATCAAAAATCTCTCTATATTCATCTCTGTTCTTTAACAGGTGTGTGAGTCACTTAACTTCTTAAGCTTTAATTCTTGTCTCTGAAATTCAATAATAACTAGTATTTTAAGAAATTTTAAATGAGAAAATGTATGGAAAGAGGTTTACACAATGCACAGTATAAAAAATACTAAATACCTGTGATTATTATTAATATAATAGTGAATGTTTTGAAAGCTTCATATGGATTTGGGTCACCCTCTTAATCACTCTACTTTTTAAAAGCTTCAAGTTGAAAAATTAGGAAATTTTGATGCTCTTGTCTATCTCATTGTTTAAATAAAAATAAATATTGTAGCGTGGTGTTAAAGAAATAGGACCTGGGTTCAGAAGAACTCATAATTATAACAGTGTTTTTTAACTTTTTGAACGCTTTTATACTAAAAATGCAAAAGGAGGAGATAGATAGCATTCTGGTTGGGTTTTGTTTCCTAGATATGCCCTGAGAGGGCTGGATGTGGGAGAAGAGCAGTGAGTGTGGGGGGAACAGACGGGAAAGTTTAGGAGTCATTGTTACAGTGTACCAGACTAAAAGACTAGTTTCCACAGCCTCATCTTGGTAGTTTCCTCCCAAATTTGCATCCAGAATTTTGCAAGGGCCAGACCTGAAGCAAAAACTAGACTTCATTCTCAAATACAGCAAATATGTAGAAGGATCATATGCCACGAGTCCACACTACTGAGGAAAGCAAGTTTTAGCAAATGTAAGGACATGGATTATATATAGGGGTTTCATTTTCTTTCTCTCTGATAATGAAGAAAGGCAGAATAGCTGAAATTTGATTATTATCATTTCCGTAGTGAGATGATATATCATCCATATGCCATAAATGATGTAGACTAGATAAAAGCCAATATAGGCAATGAACTTAGTATTTTTAGGAAATAGATGTATAAATTTTACATTTATAAAAGATCTTTTAAGGGAGATAGTTTAGTTGCTCAGTCATGTCTGACTCTTGCGACCTCATGGACTGAAGCATACCAGATTGCCCTATCCATCACCAACTCCCAGAGCTTGCTCAAACTCATGATCATTGGTAGTAATAAAGCAGTTTAACATCATATTACTCTATTGCTAAAATTAAAAAAAAAATAGAATTAACTAAATGTTAACAGATTTGAGAGCATGTAATATGATCCAGTTTCTGATTCTAGCCTGTTAACTCTTTTATATCCAACCTGATTAAATTCAAGTTTACTGAAAATATTTCTATTCCTGCTTCCACATAAAGTATTAGTAGGTTAATTGACCACAGAGGTGATATAGACTATCAGCCTTACTGAATGCAGATTAGTCATGACTATTCTTGGTCCTGTTTCTTAAAGACTCTAAGCCAGTTGCATCATTGAAATCTGAAAGCTTATTTATTGGGGCTGGTGCACTGGGACAACCCAGAGGGATGGTATGGGGAGGGAGGAGGGAGGTGGGTTCAAGATGGGGAACACATGTATACCTGTGGTGGATTCTTTTTGATATATGGCAAAACCAATACAATATTATAAAGTTAAAAAATAAAATAAAAAGAAATGTAGAATCTCAGGCCCTAACCCAGAATTACTGAATGCAGCTCTCCAAGAGATTTATGTACACATTGAATTTTGAGAAGGCACACTAAAGATACTTAAAACTTTAAGGAAGTCACTTCTTTTTTTCTTAAGGGAGAGTACCTGCATACTAGATACAAAAATGACTGAGTACAGAGTACAATGAAAACATGTTAAAGTTAATAGAAAAATTTTAACTTTACTATAACAGAAAACAAGCAAATGATCAAGATCACAAAATCTTTGTGAATTTTTTTAAAATACTACTTTCAATAAATAACAATGCTTAAATTATTAACAAATCTGTGGCCAAATAGAAAAAAGAATTAGTAAATTCTAGAAAATCACTAAATATAGTAGCAAGGTTATCTATCTGTAAGGTTCAATATTATCATTAAGCTTTTTGTGTCTGTATCTAGCACAGGCTTGTGATTATAACAATTTAGCCAACCTGTACATACTTCCCAGTTCAGTGACTTCTAATTTCAGTTCATTTCTTTGTTTATACTTATGTTCTGGATGTACTTACAAGCTCATGAAAGCACAGACTATGTTTTATTAGCTTTTACAATTCTTGTATCTATGTAAGTTCTTGCCAAAAAAAAAAAAGAGAGAGAGAGATGTTTAATGAATATCTATTAAGTATCATTGAAAACGTATTCCACCAAGTCAATATAAACAGAAGTTTTCATAAATTTTATAAGAAGGGCCCACACTTTGGCATCAACCCTAGTGACCAGAGAAACTAATAATAATGATAATTATTAATTATTAATTGTTATTAATAATTATTAATAATAATTAATTGATAATAATTATTATATATATTACTGAAGACATACAAGATACTGTATAAAAAAGAAGCATGAAATTCAAAAAGGAAGAAAATTAGGCATGAAGGAGGATGTGAATGGAAAATGCAAACCAAAAACGACTATATTTTGTGGAATTATGCTTCATTGCTATGCTTTTTACTATCAGAAAACAATGCAGACAAAATTTATTGGCATTAATATTTTATAAGGCTTGTCTAACTCAATGAAAGTATTAGCCATGCTGTGTAGGGCCACCCAAGACAGACAAATCATGGTGGAGACTTCTGACAAAACATGATCCACTGGAGAAGGGAATGGCAAACACTTCAGTATTCTTTCTTTGAGAACCCCATGAATAGCATGAAAAGGCAAAAAGATAACGACACTGAAAGATGAACTCTCCAGGTCAATAGGTGCTCAATATCCTACTGGAGAACAGTGGAGAAATGCTCAAGAGAGAATGAAGAGATGGAGAAAAAGCAAAAAACAATGCTCAGTTGTGGATGTGACTGGTGATGGAAGTAAAGCCTGAGCTGTAAAGAACAATATTGCATAGGAAAATGGAATATTAGGTCTATGAATAAAGGCAAATTGGAAGTGGTCAAACAGGAGATGGCAAGAGTGAACATTGATATTTTAGGAATCAGTGAACCAAAATGGACTAGAATGGGTGAATTTAACTCAGATGATATTATACCTACTTACTGTGGGCAAGAATCTCTTAGAAGAAATGGTGTAGCCCTCATAGTCAACAAAAGAGTCCAAAATGCAGTACTTGGATGCATTCTCAAAAATGACAGAATGCTCTGTTTGTTTCCAAGGCAAACCATTCAATATCACAGTAATCCAAGTCTATGACTTGACCAGTAATGCTGAAGAAGCTGAACGGTTCTATGAAGACCTAGAAGACCTCCAGAAATAACACCTAGAAAAGCTGTCCTTTTCATTATAGGGGACTGGAATGAAAAAGTAGGAAGTCAAAAAACACCTGGAGTAACAGGCAAATTTGGCCTTGGGGTACAAAATGAAGTAGAGCAAAGGCTAACAGACTTTTGCCAAGAGAACGCACTGATCATAGAAAATACCATCTTCCAACAACACAAGAGAAGACTCTACACATGGCCGTCACCAGATGGTCAATACAAAATCAGATTGATTTTATTCTTTGCAGCCAAAGATGGAGAAGTTCTATACAACCAGCAAAAATAAGACCAGGAGCTGACTGTGGCTCAGATGAGGAGCTCCTTATTACAAAATTCAGACTTAAATTGAAGAAAGTACAGAAAGCCATTAGAACATCCAGGTATGACCTAAATCAAATCCCTTACGATTATACAGTGAAAGTGACAAATAGATTCAAAGAATTAGATCTGATAGACAGAGTTCCTGAAGAACTGTGGATGGAAGTTCATAACATTGTACAGGAGGCAGGTATCAAGACTGAAAAAGGCCAAATGGTTGTCTGAGGAGGCCTTATAAATAGCTGAGAAAAGAAGAGAAGCTAAAGGCAAAGGAGAAAAGAGAAAGATTAGAGATCTCCTCAAGAAAATTAGAGATACCAAGGGAATATTTCATGCAAAGATGGGCTCAATTAAGGACAGAAATGGTATAGACCTAGCAGAAGCAGAAGATATTAAAAAGAGGTGGCAAGAATATACAGAAGAACTATGCATAAAAGATCTTCATGACATAGATAACCATGATGGTGTGATCACTCACCTAGAGCCAGAAATCCTGGAAAGCAAGGTCAAGTGGACCTTAGGAAGCATCACTAAGAACAAAGCTAGTGGAGGTGATGGAATTCCAGTTGAGCTATTTCAAATGCTAAAAGATGATGCTGTGAAAGTGTTGCACTCAATATGCCAGCAAATCTGGAAAACTCACCAGTGGCCACAGGACTGGAAAAGGTCAGTTTTCATTCCAACCCCAAAGAAAGGCAATGCCAAAGAATGTTCAAAATACCATACAATTATACTCATCTCACACACTAGTAAAGTAATGCTCAAAATTCTCCAAGCCAGATTTCAACAGTATGTGAACTGTAAACTTCCAGATGTTCAAACAGGATTTTGAAAAGGCAGAAGAACCAGAGATCAAATTAGCAACATCCACTGGATCATGGAAAAAGCAAGAGAATTCCAGAAAAACATACAGTTCGGCTTTATTGACTACACCAAAGCCTTTGATTGTGTGGATTACAACAAACTGTGGAAAATTCTTCAAGAGAAGGGAATACGAGACCACCTTACCTGCCTCCTGAGAAATCTGTATGCAGGTCAAGAAGCAACAGTTAGAACTGAACATGGAAAAAAGGACTGGTTCCAAATAGGGAAAGAAGGACATCAAGCCTGTATATTGTCACCCTGCTTATTTAACTTATATGCAGAGTACATCATAAGAAACGCTGGACTGGAGGAAGCACAGGCTGGAACCAAGATCACTGGGAGAAATATCAGTAACCTCAGATATGCAGATGACAACACCCTTATGGCAGAAACTGAAGAAGATCTAAAGGGCATCTTGTTGAAAGTGAAAGAGGAGAGTGAAAAAGTTGGATTAAAACACAACATTTAGAAATCTAAGATCATGGCACCTCGTCCCATCACTTCTTGGCAAATAGATGGAGAAACATTGAAAACAGTGAGAAATTTTATTTTCTTGGGCTCCAAAATCACTCCAGAAGGTGACTACAACCATGAAATAAAAAGATGCTTGCTCCTTTGAAGAAAAGCTATAACAAACGTAGTCAGCATATTAAAAAGCATAGACATTAGTTTGCCAACAAAGGTACATCTTGTCAAAGCTATATTTTTTCCAGTAGTCATGTATGGATGTGAGAGTTGGACTATAAATAAAGCTGAACACCAAAGAACTGATGCTTTCGAACTGTGGTGTTGGAGAAGACTCTTGAGAGTCCCTTGAATTGCAAAGAGATCCAACTAGTCCATCCCAAAGGAAATCAATCCTGAACATTCACTGGAAGGACTGGTGCTAAAGCTGAAATTCTAATACTTTGCCCACCTGATGCCAAGAACTGACTCATTGGAAAAGACCCTGATGTGGGAAAGATTGAAGGCAGGAGGAAATAGGGATGAGAGAGGATGAGATGGTTGGAGGGCACTACCAACTTTATGTACATAAGTTTGAGCAATCTCTGAAAGTTGGTGATGGACAGGGAAGTCTGGTGTGCTGCAGTCCATGGGATCACAAAGTGTTGGACACGACAGAGCGACTGAACTGAACTATACTGATTTTATAAGCCCACAAAATGGCAAAAATTTTTTCTGTTGTCTTTACATTTTAATTTGTAAGTCAAAAATAATCCATATGGAAGTGTCAGAAAATTCACAGTCCAAAAAAAATAAAAAGCACTAAAATTTAAGTTTACTTTGATCATTTATCAGTTATGTGACAACAGATAAGTTATTCAACTTCTCAGAGTCTCATTTTCCTCATCTGTTAAAAGAGTAGATAAGAAAATGTTTTAAATGAACTTATTTACAAAACAGAAATAGACTCATAGACATATATAGCAATCTTATGGTTACCAAAGCGGAAAGGGAGGGGAGATTAAATTGGGAATTTGGGGTGAACAAACATACATCACTATGGCTGAATGAAGCACAAGCTGGAATCAAGATTTCCAGGAAAAATATTAATAACTTCATATATGCAGATGACACTACCTTAATGGCAATACATGAAGAGGAACTAAAGAGCCTCTTGATGAAATGAAAGAGAAGAGTGAAAAAGCTGGCTTAAAACTCAGTCTTCAAAAAACAATGATCATGGTATCTGGTCCCATCACTTCATGGCAATAGACAGGGAAGAAAATGGAAATATTGACAGACTTTGTTTTCTTGCACTCCAAAATCACTGCAGATGGTGACTGCAGCCAGGCAATTAAGACACTTGTTCCTTGGAGGAAAGGCTATGACAAACCTAGACAGTGTATTAAATAGCAGAGACACCACTTTGCTGACAAAGGTCTGTCTAGTCAATGCTATGGTTTCTCCAGTAGCCATGTACAGATCTGTGAGTTGAATCATAAAAAAGGCTGAGCACCCAAGAATTGATGGTTTTGAACTTTCATGCTGGAGAAGACTCTTGAGAGTCCCTTGGATAGCAAGGAAATCAAACCAGTCAATCCTAATGGAAATCAACTGTGAATATTCATTGGAAAACCTGATTCTAAAGCTCATGCTCCTATCCTTTGGCCACCTGATGTGAAGAGTTGGCTCACTGGAAAAGATCCTGATGTTGGGAAAGACTGAGGGCAGGAAGAGAAGCAGATGACAGAGGATCAGATCATTGGATGGCTTCATTGACTCAATGGACATAAGTCTCAGCAAACTCTGGGAGATAGTGAAGGACAGAGAAGCCTGGTGTGCCAAGGTCCATGGGATCACAAAGAGTTGGACCTGACTTAGCAACTGAACAAAAAATGTATAAAATAGATAAGCAATGAAGACTTATACACCTGCAACATTATAAATTAACTATTCTTCAGTGCAAAACAAAAACTAAAGAAATATGAGTATTATCTTACAGAAAAAAAAGTAGATAAGAATATGTAGTATTTTAAGAGATATAATGAAAGTAAAGTACCTGAGCAGGTAGCTGCTCAGAGGTAGCTATGGTTATTTATACCAGCTTATATAGATAAGAATAAGCACTTAAGTGTAAATTAAACCTCTAACACTAATACAAAATATTTCTATCTTCTTAAGATAATTTAATGATTTTTTGCAGCACTGTATCTAAAAGACACCAAAGAGATTTGAAGAATCTTATAACTAACTGCCAAAGAGAAAAACATTTTAAAGTAGCAAATATTATTTTGGTGAAATCCTCCAAGTTAAAGAAAAATAATTATTGTTATGGAGGCTAAATAAGACCTTTTCTATGACATTGTTAATAACACCACATGGTATATATTGCCAGTTTTTTATAGATGAAGAAACTGAACAAGTATTTAATTTTGTTTCAGTTAATACAAGTATATTTTTATCTCATCCTACTTATCATTGGTTATCATTGTAACTAACAGTGATAATGAAATAAAGCTCCTTCTTAAAGCACCTTTTGGGAATTGATTGTAATTACATTGAACATTATTTAGAACAGGCATTTTGGGGTTAAAAACAAGTCATGTCTATTACAAATTTTGTCCCAAATCTGTGTACAAATAAAATTTTATTTTAGTTAATTAAAGAAACAAAAACATTAAAGTAGTTAACTTCTAGATATTATGAATGCTGATTTCAATTATTAATTTTTAGTCTCTTGGGCCTTTTGTCCACAAGACAGGAAAGCAGTGGAAAGATGTATTCTTGCTATTTTACAAAGAAATTCTAATTGACACAGGGACCACAACATTTGTATTGAAGAATCTGCTAATGAGGCCTCTATGGTCCTGAATTAAGCACCTTCCTGTGTACCAGGTGTGTGATTGTCAAAGATTTTGTAATCATGAGGGGAGTAACTAATAAAGCTATTTTAAGGAATGCTTTCATTCAGCTTCCCTGATAATTTTTTCCTATGCTTAAAATATTTCATCAAACTAATAGCTTCAAAATATTTTTGCTCACTGGCAGTCAACTCCAATATTATTCAGATGACTCCCTCACTTTCATTCTTTCTTTTTCTTTGTTACAAAGTTTATAGTCCAAAATATTTTTGTAATATTTAGAGAATATTACTTAGAGAAAACCATAAAATGTAAAGAATGTTTTAATAAGATGGCTTATGGATTGAGCCACTTCTTTCAAAATTTTCTAGGAGTAGAACTTTCAGGATAAACATAATCCTGTAAGGATTAGACAAAAGCTGGAGGAAAGAGATGAAAAATGTATAATGTGATAAAACATAAAATGTGGGGACAAAAATCCCAAAGACAACTATACAATGAGTGTTATAAGAATTGGCTGTGCTAAACTAGGCATCTTAAAAACAAACAAACAAACAAAAACAAAAAAAGAAAACAGAAGGTTTAGCCACCACTCCAACCAAATCCTGTTGGATCAGGGGACTCTAATATTTAAGTGACATATTAAAGACACTGATAAATCACTATGTCAAACACTCATGTTAGTGTACTCTCATGATACCCTGGAAGAAATTACTCGCATATAAAATATATCTGATCTGTCTAGGAGCAACTCATTTCCTAATCAGATTTCACAGCCTAAGGCACTGATGGAGCCTGGGGGAGACGGGGGGCGGGGGATTTAAAGTAGTATGTGAAAGGAAGAAAGAGAGCAAGGGAACACCATAAAACAGAATAGCACAGAGTACCATGTCTCTCTGTGGATTGTTATTTCCATGAGCACTAACAATTTAAAAAGGGACAGAATTGAAAATAATATATGCAAACATAATTAACAGCAGATTTATCACTTCCATCATTTTTCCTTTGGCTTAAATCTCCTCATAGTCTGCCATAAAGGTAGAGTGGTACTTATAGTTCCAATTGCAACCATTACAGAGGTCAGCTTGTTCCTATACTATCCCAAATCCCCAATTAATTATGTTCACACTTGCCTGTGGCTTCAGCCTAAATGAGGATAGGCAATCAACAGGCAATCAAGTAATCTCTCACACCCAGTAAATACAAATTGTTCACATGAAGCTGTTCACTTTCCCCTTTTCTACCAGGAGCTTGATGAATAGAGTCAGCAATGGTTTTGAAGACTGATTTTTCTATAAGCACCAACTTTTTCACTTGTGGGAAAATGAGAATATTGCTACCATGGCTGACGCATGTGATATCAATAGAACAGAGATGACTGCCTCAGGCATTCTGACTTTCAGAACTCCTAAGGCAATTCCTAAAGCAATAAAAACAGTATCTAATTTGACCATAATCAAAGGAGGCATGTATTAAGTAATATAGATTTATTCTATTGTTTAACCAGAATGTGAAAAAAAAAAAAAGAAATTTTACCCAAACAACTCTTGGTGCATAGATGATACTCAATAAATATTTGTTGAATGTGTAAATGAATGGAGAACTAAGGAAGGAAGAAGTTTGGAAGAAAAGGAAGGAAAGGAAGGAGGGAAAAGATAAATATCAAAATAAATATAATTTACCTATCCAGTTTCCCTGGTGGCTTAGTGGTGAAGAGCACTATGCCACTGTAGGAGACATAGGTTTGATCAGTGGGTCAGGAAAATCCCCTGGAGAAGGAAATGGCAACCCAGTGCAGTATTCTTGGCTGGAGAATCCCATGCACAGAGGACCCTGGTGGGTTAAAGTCCATGGGATGGCAAAGAGTTGGACACAACAGAGCAAATAAGCACAGCACAGTGAAATTCAGACCCCCCCCAATATCCTATTCTCTTTAAAGCAATGTCCTAAATAAAAAATCAGAGGCAAAGTTAAAAAATAGAAAGGTTTGTTACTACCAGAATTTAGGCTTTTAAAATACTAGTAGGAAGAAGGGAACAAGTGACAAGCAAGCTACCAGCAGCCTAATTCTAATTGGTAAAACATAGTCACATTAATGTGTAAGTGTAGCACCGAAGTAAAACATACAGATGCTACCAGGAATGTTCAGCTTATCCATGGATCACAGGAAAATATAGACATGGCAGCTATTACTTTCTAAAGAGTCAACACATAGGGTATTATGGAGGAATAAGGCACCTTTTAGTTAGTAAAATATGCTGCAAAATGATCAAAGTAGTACCCTTCAAATAGGTCTATTCAGAATTTACTTAATAACTTAGAATTGTAAACAATCACATTTAAGCCGAACAAGTGTGACTCCGTTTTAGCATTTTTCTTTTCCATTCATAATTTTCTCTAACAGTAGTTTATTGAGCTGTTATTAGCCAATGATTATTATAAGATGCACAACTTCTAACTTCAGTCTCCTGAGATATTCATTAAATGTAACTTATTAAATGTCTGTGCTATTATTTTATAGGATTATATTTGCATAAAAATAAATACTTAGCATAGGTAGTAGTGTAAACCTTTTTAGTTACCCATGTCTGAAACAAGACTGATTTGATGCACAGAAAAAGAAAAATGTCTGCTTACAATTATCCATATATCCCTTAATGGACTCCCAATGAAATAACCAGCTTCAAATGCCCTGATTCTATTAATTAAACTAAAAACAAATATATTGAGATTGTATCCTCATGCCATAACATGATTCTAAGATGATTGCAATTATTTTCCATGATATCATTTCAAAGTTTCGGAAAAAATATATTGAATACTGCTATTCATTATGATAGGTGATTTCCATGTATTATATGTTCCCAAAGCAAGTCTATAAATTAGGGATTGTAATTCTTTCTCACAAACTGGAAAATTAAGATGTAAAGATTCTGTAACCACTCCAAATTCATGTAGCTCTTAGGTGTGCAGAATGGAGAATGTATGTCTAAGGATAGAATGCACACTCTTTTAGCCGTCAGGCTCTGGTCCTAGGTAAGATGGCAAAGGTGTCTACAAAACCAACAAATCAAAATTAAACTAGTCCTAGATCAGTAGGATTATAATCAAGTGATAATATAACCAGAGTTAGAACCCAAGTCAGGGACGTGCACACAATTTCTCTCTTGTCTTCCAAACACACACACACACACACACACACACTCACACTCACAATCACAGTATTGACTCCCTTTTCTTTATCTAACTTAAGTTAGCATTAATGTTTCTTTCCTGTTTCTGTACAGCCTGAAGATAGTAGGAGGTGAAATTTCTCTGTAGATATCCAAAATGTTTGGTGTATTTTTATAAATGTTTTCAACTTGGTAGGTAAAGAAACATACATTATTTTGTGAAACAAGCTTTAGTTTTGTGAGTTTTGTTGTGTTCATGTATTTTATTATTCAAGTATAAACTCAGTTGACTGTATAGTAATTACCATTTGCATTGTTAACGTGTTGAGATCACAGAATTTTAGAGGTTTATTAACTCCTTAAATGATGAATGTTGCATAAACCTCCTCTTTCTTCCTAAATTTGGTTTAGGAAAAGACAGTCTGCAGAAAAGAAATACTCTAAAGGCACTGTTTTGCTTAGTAATTTTAATTTGTATAAAATATAGTTCTCCCTCACACATCTGTCTCCATGTCTCTTTCACATCTGTCTATCTGCTTGATGCATATTGCTGAACATAATCCAACCATTGAACCATTTACAAGAATCCACAATGAATAGAACCTAAGTGCATATTAAATACATTTAATTAGCATTTTCTAGTTTAGTTCTCATTTTAATAAATAATCATTGTAATATTGTAGTAGTGTTGATATTTTTGAGAGAAAATACTTAATTTCATACAAGTGAAATTATGCATTTATTTTTTTTCCATATTAAATAAATAAATGACTCCAAAAATCCTTTTTCAACATTCTAGAGAACTGTTTAACTGGGGACCAAAATAAATATATCCAAATAAATCACTGATGCTGAATATAAAATACACAGACCTTTATTTTCTAAAGGACAGAGTCTCAATTTTGTTTCTGCATTGGTAACCTTTCAATATGAGACTAGATTTCCATTAGGGAGATTTGAAATATTGACTGGTTTCAGTATACTGCTGAGATGGAACAGTCTTCATAAATTCAGGCATATGACTATGCCCTTTTTCCCAGCAATGGACAGATTCACTAGCTAGGCAAAGAACAAAACACATATTTTTATGAAAATGTGTCAAATAAACAAAAAACTGAGCTTAGAATACATCAAATCAAGGACCTACTGTGTAAGTCAGGGAACCCATAGAACTATGCCTAATATATTCAATATTTTGTAATGCTCTATAAGAGAAAATAATCTGAAAAATATTATCCCTGTATATATTTGTGTGGTCCCATCACTTCATGTGAAATAGATGGGGAAACAGTGGAAACAGTGTCAGACTATTTTGGGGGGCTCCAAAATCACTGCAGATGGTGATTGCAGCCATGAAATTAAAAGACGCTTACTCCTTGGAAGGAAAGTTATGACCAACCTAGATAGCATATTCAAAAGCAGAGACATTACTTTGCCAACAATGGTCTGTCTAGTCAAGGCTCTGATTTTTCCAGTGGTCATGTATGGATGTGAGAGTTGGACTGTGAAGAAAGATGAGCATGGAAGAATTGATGCTTTTGAACTGTGGTGTTGGAGAAGACTCTTTTTTTTTTTTTTTTTTTTAGATTTTTAAAAAGGATAATTATTTATTTTAGTTTGTGATACAGATAGTATTTACCTTGAGAGTCCCGTGGACTGCAAGGTGGTCCAACCAGTCCATCCTACAGGAAATCAGTCCTGGGTGTTCATTGGAAGGACTGATGGTAAAGCTGAAACTCCAATACTTTGGCCACCTCATGCGAAGAGTTGACTCATTGGAAAAGACACTGATGCTGGGAGGGATTGGGGGCAAGAGGAGAAGGGGACTACAGAGGATGAGATGGGTGGATGGCATCACTGACTCGATGGACATGAGTTTGAGTGAACTCGGAGTTGGTGATGGACAGGGAGGCCTGGCGTGCTGCGATTCATGGGGTGGCAAAGAGTTGGACACGACTGAGCGACTGAACTGAACTGAACTGATGTTTATCTGTATATACATATATACATATATCACTATGCTACATATGTGAAGCACAACATTCTAAATCAAGTATACTTCAAGTAAAAAAAAAATAAAGAATATATCAAATCAATGGTCTAATTAATAATTCATAGTACTTTTCTTCCATGTTGCAAAAACAAAGCCAGAACCATAAGCAGAAAGCATGAGAATCAGTATTCCCTATCAAGAAAATGTGATGATTAATTCCAGATGCAAAGCCAAAGCATTTAAAATAAAGCTTAAAATGGATGTCAATATCTATGATTACAACAAAGCACTCTACGAAGAAGGGGTTCGTTAGGGCAGCCAAAACCAACAGATGTGTTCCAGCTCATCACTTCCTCCAACTGAGCATAAGAAAGATAAAGTGTTTGGTTGTGGCAACCATATTTTAAATAAATACAAGAGGCTACTACCTGAACCTCTTGCTGCCAATATTTTTTCCTTTTTCTTATTTCTTCCTTCCATGCTTCCTTCCTTCCTTTCTTTTCTTTCTTTCTTTCCCATTCATAAATCTTTCCATTAGCTTCCTCTGAAAGTAGTTGATGAGGAGAAAAAACAAACTTTCAGAAAATGTTTTAAAGCTTGACTCTTTCTTTGTTAAAACAAATAATGTTGAAGGGACTGGAGGGGGAAAGCTCTGAATCTAAATATGTACCCAATCTGTAGTTCAAAATGGTCTTAAGGTTAATGACTTTTACTATAAAAATAAATATGGTTTCTGGTTTTACGTTGAGATCTTTAATCCATTTTGAGTTTATTTTTGTGTATGGTGTTAGAAAGTGTTCTAGTTTCAGGGAGGAGGGTTCAGAATGGGGAACACAGGTATACCTGTGGCAGATTCATTTCAATATTTGGCAAAACTAATACAATATTGTAAAGTTTAAAAATAAAATAACAAATTAAAAAAAAATAAATATGGAGATTTCTTTATTATTGGAACCTATTTGATTGAAGGACAGCACTTCTGGTTAGACTTTCACTAAATCCCCAGAAATATGTTAGAGAGAATAATTGTTGGATCTTTGAAAAATTTGCTTTGCAATGTCTTTTCATTCTAAGTCATTGGAAAGAGCACACACAAGTTTCAATAGAAAAGAGAGCTATGTTTCTTTTAAATAAACAAAAAATAATGGTTATATGTTAATCTCCATTTATAGTAATTCAAAGTAAGTAATTTTTTTTTTGTATTTGGAGAAGAAAATGGCAACCCACTCCAGTATTCTTGGACATAAGAGTCTGGTGGATACATTCCATTGGGTCACAAAAGAATCAGACATGACTTAGTGACTAAACAATTTTTAGGATAAGTAAGAATATTGTGAATAATCAGGAAATGGTAAATTTCATCTTAATCCAAGAGGTATTTTGTAAACATTTAAGTTAAAATTGTTATTGGCTTTCCCAATGACAATAAATGTAGTCATAAAAATGAAACAAAAAACATAATCCACATTATGTGCTGTACCTAGGGTACTAGGTAAGCCAAGGAAACCTAGATAACCTTTTTGTTCCTGTAAATGCTTCCCTTATCTTACAGGAAATGTGGTCTATCTATTCAAAGATTTCCCAAACACCAAGCAACTCTGGGCTTTTTAACCCAAACCAGATTGACTATGTGGCCCCATTGAATCAGATATTTTCTATTTTTCTTTTCCTTTTTCTTTATTCTTATCCTATAAAAACTTTCTGGTATCCATACCATTTTGCAGTTCTCTCAAAGGAGACTACTCACTAATCAAATTTGTTTCAGTTCAGTTCAGTTCAGTTTAGTTGCTCTGTCGTGTCTGACTCTTTGCGACCCCGTAAACCACAACATGCCCGGCCTCCCTGTACATCACCAACTCATGGAGTTTACCCAAATTCATGTCCATTGAGTCGGTGAACCATCCAACCATCTCATCCACTGTCATCCCGGGCTCCTCCTGCTTTCAATCTTTCCCAGCATCAGGGTCTTTTCAAATGAGTCAGAACTTCACATTAGGTGGCCAAAGGATTGAAGTTTCAGCTTCAACATCAGTACTCCCAATGAACATGCAAGACTGATTTCTTTTAGGATGGACTGGCTGAATCTCCTTGTAGTCCAAGGGACTTGCAGGAGTCTTCTTAAGCACCACAGTTCAAAACCATCAATTCTTTGATGCTCAGCTTTTGTTATAGTCCAACTCTTATATCCATACATGACCACTGGAAAAACCATAGCCTTGACTAAATGGACCTTTGCTGGCAAAGTAATGTCTCTGCCTTTGAATATGCTATCTAGGTTGGTCATAACTTTCCTTCCAAGGAGTAAGTGTCTTTTAATTTCATGGCTGCAATCACCATCTACAGTGATTTTGGAGCCCCCAAAAATAGAATCTGTCACTGTTTCCCATCTATATCCCATGAAGTGATGGAACCAGATGCCTTGATCTTACTTTTCTGAATGTTGAGCTTTAAGCCAACTTTTTCACTCTCCTCTTTCACTTTCATCAAGAGCTCTTTAGTTCTTCTTCACTTTCTGCCATAAGGGTGGTGTCATCTGCATATCTGAGGTTATTGATATTTCTCCTGGCAATCTTGATTCCAGCTTGTGCTTCATCCAGCCCAGCGTTTCTCATGATGTACTCTGCATATACGTTAAGTAAGCAGGGTGACAATATACAGCCTTCACGTACCTCTTTCCCTATTTGGAACCAGTCTGTTGTTTCATGTCCAGTTCTAACTGTTGCTTCCCGACCTGCATACAGATTTCTCAAGAGGCAGGTCGGATGGTCTGATATTCCCATCTTTTTATGAATTTTCCAGTTTCTTGTGATCCACACAGTCAAAGGCTTTGGCATAGTCAATAAAGCAGAAATAAATGTTTTTCTGGAACTCTCTTGCTTTTTCTTTATTTTTTTAATTTAAATTTATTTATTTTAATTAGAGGCTAATTACTTTACAATATTGTATTGGTTTTGCATGCATCAACATGAATCCGCCACGGATGTACACGTGTTCCTAATCCTGAACTCCCCACCCACTTCCCTCCCCATACCATCCCTCTGGGTCATGATGCAGAGGATGTTGGCATTTTGATCTTTGGTTCCTCTGTCTTTTCTAAAACCAGCTTGAACATCTAGAAGTTCATGGTTCATGTAATGCTGAAGCCTGGCTTGGAGAATTTTGAGCATTACTTTACTAGTATGTGAGATGAGTGTAGTTGTGCATTAGTTTAAGCATTCTTTGGCGTTGCCTTTCTTTGGGATTGAAATGAAAACTGACCTTTTCCAGTCCTGTGGCCACTGCTGAGTTTTCCATATTTGCCAGCATATTGAGTGCAGCAATAGCATCATCTTTTAGGATTTGAAATACCTCAACTGGAATTCCATCATCTCCACTAGCTTTCTTTACAGTGATGCTTCCTAAGGCCCACTTGTCTTCACATTCAGGATATCTGGCTCTAGGTGAGTGATCACACCATCGTGTTTATCTGGATCATGAAGATCTTTTTTGTACAGTTCTTCTGTGTATTCTTGCCACCTCTTCTTAATATCTTCTGCTTCTGTTAGGTCCATACCATTTCTGTCCTTTATTGAGCCCATCTTTGCATGAAATGTTCCCTTGGTTGAAAAAGGGGAACCTCTAAGACAATCTCAAAGAACCTCTGAGAAAATCTCTAATTTTCTTGAAGAGATCTCTAAGATTTCCCATTCTATTGTTTTCCTCATTTTCTTTGCACTGATCACTGAGGAAGGCATTCTTATCTCTCCTTGCTCTTCTTTGGAACTCTGCATTCAAATGGGTATATTTTTCCTTTTCTCCTTTGCCTTTAGCTTCTCTTCTTTTCACAGCTATTTGTAAGGGCTCTTCAGACAGCCATTTTGCCTTTTTGTATTTCTTTTTCTTGGGGATGGTCTTGATACCTGTCTCCTGTACAATGTCATGAACCTCTGTCCATAGTTCATCAAGCACTCTGTCTATCAGATCTAGTCCCTTAAATCTATTTCTCACTTCCACTTACAGTGGAAGTGTCATACCTGAATGATCTAGTGGTTTTCCCTACTTTCTTCAATTTAAGTCTGAATTTAGCAATAAGGAGTTCATGATCTAAGCCATAGTCAGCTCCCATTCTTGTTTTTCTGCTTGTATAGAGCTTCTCCATCTTTGGGTGCAAAAATATGATCAGTCTGATTTCAGTGTTGGCCATCTGGTGATGTACATGTATAGAGTCTTTCTTGTGTTGTTGGAATTTGTTTGCAGCCCTTAAATTGTCTCTTTTAATCTATCTTTAACATATTTAATTTATCATTTGTTTTACTTTTTGTAGAATTTTTTATCAATATTCATAGCTTTCCAGCCTCTGTTCAACTCATTGATTATCAAAAGGATTCCTCCTTTGATATAACTAATGTATTCATAAAGTATCAAAATCACATTTTGATTATAATGTAAGTTCAATTTGAATGACATGTTTTTATTTATTTCTATTTTGAAAGCCTTTTATATTTCTAGTGATCTTGACTTCTCTGTTGTGCAACTATAAGTTAAAGGTGAAAATTTTCACACTCATTCTTATGTTAAGCTGAAAGCAATATTTTTCACTAGGTTAATAAGTACAATCATGTTTTCCCATTCAGATCTCTCTTAGACCTCTGGATTAGGGGAAAAAAAAAAAAACTGAAGATACTTCAGGTTATCAGAAAGAAATAGGCAACAAGAAGAAGACTGAATCACAGAAATATAGCAGCTATTCCTTTTTGAACTTTACAGAGTAATGGGGTTTATATAAACATAAGCTAAATGGACCATTTTATATCATTCTGAGACTTTCTATAAGCCACACTCATAAGAGTCATACTTCAGTAGCAGTAGCACAACATATCTTCTACCAAGTACTTAGTCAGTTTTCATATAAAAAGGCAATATTTTAAATGCATCCTTAAAAGACTAAGCCAGAACATTTATTTTCCGAAAGAAATAAATTTAGAGTGGTAAATGATACAGGGGTATTTTTATTAAGTCATCCTAATTTCATAGCAGTTCTACAAACTCTGTGACCAGAATCCCCAACTTAAAAATAAAACATCTGTTAATTGTTTCTGTATGAAATTGTTATCCTTATGTGAGGACTGTTGTGGTGTATTCAATTCCCAATGTGCTTAATACCAAAACTGGAAATAATTAGGAACATGTTGGAAGACTTAGCTGGGAAACATGTTAATTTGGGAGAGAGAGTTTTTGTTGTTGTTTTTGTTTTCTCCTGCACATTTGTTTTTGTAGATTTCTTATTGATTTGTCTAAGATTTTATGTCAACTGACTACTTGTAAAATTGCAGTATGTATGAACTCTGATTTTACAAAATGTTGAAAGTTATTTCCTTTATTATTGAATTTTGTGCTTCAACCTATATCAATATTTTAAGATGTCAATGTAAAGCAGTGTGGTTCAACTCAATAGTCCCTTATTTTCTCATTCTTCTTTTTTAAACTTTATTGAGGAATAATTGACAAGTATAATTGTATATGTTTAAAGTGTATAGTGTGATGATTTGATATACACAGTGTAATATGATTGCCAAGATCAAGATAATTACACACTGGTCAACTCATATAGTAGACACAGGTAATTTGTTTGTGTGTGGTAAGATCTACTTTCAGCAATTTTCAGCTTTACAAGACTGTTTTATTAACTAGAGTCACATTAGAGCCTTAGAACTTACACTTCTTACAGCTAAAATTTGTACCCTTTGACTTACATCACCCTGTTTTCCCTCTCTCTAGCCCTTGAGTGAAGTGAAGTGAAGTGATATTCACTCAGTCATGTCCGACTCTTTGCTACCCACGGACTATACAGTCCATGGAATTCTCCAGGCCAGAATACTGGAGTGGGTAGCCTTTTCCTTCTCCAGGGGATCTTCCCAACCCAGGGGTCGAACCCAGGTCTTCCGCATTGCCACTATTTTATTCTGTTTCTATTTTTCTGTTTTTATTTTTTTACAATGTATTCATGCTTTATAATTCACTAGGTGTTTATTCCATTTGGTACTTTTAAATTTTTTGAAAAATATCTGTGTGAAGCAGAGCCCTAAAGAGGAAGAGCGAACAAGTTGGGGAATCTGTTTACATGAAATTGGCCTTTTTTTTTTTTTTTTAGATTCCACATGTAAATGATAATACCACATAGTATTTGTCTTCCTTTTTCTGGCTTATTTTGCTTACCATATTGTCCTTCAGATACTAACTATATAAAGAAGTTGGATAAACACACACACACACACCCCTAAGCATTAAGATTTTCTATTTACACACACATACTTATTTATAAGATTTACTAATTTCATGGATTTAGTCTTATCTTGGCATGATGGTCTTGAGTATTTAGCATGCTTAATAATCATATTTATCCATGATTGTTAGAGAATGGGCATCTCTGACTAAATTATTAATAGTTAGAAGTTAAATGCACAGGTTCATGATTACGAATACTCAAAGATTTAGAATCTGCATCCCAACAGGCATAGCCTACTTTCAACTTCTTGACAAGCTTCTGAGATTAGTCTGGATTATAGTATTATACAGTACTCTAGATTTGTTAAATTGCTTAATACTCACAATTTGTTTTCATTATTGCCCTTAAAAGGATATGTATTAAAGACAATTGAATTCCTTAATTCTGAATGAATCAGATCAGATCAGATCAGTCGCTCAGTCGTGTCCGACTCTTTGCGACCCCATGAATCGCAGCACGCCAGACCTCCCTGTCCATCACCAACTCCTGGAGTTCACTCAGACTCACGTCCATCAAATCAGTGATGCCATCCAGCCATCTCATCCTCTGTCGTCCCCTTTTCCTCCTGCCCCCAATCCCTCCCAGCATCAGAGTCTTTTCCAATGAGTCAACTCTTCGCATGAGGTGGCCAAAGTACTGGAGTTTCAGCTTCAGCGTCATTCCTTCCAAAGAAATCCCAGGGCTGATCTCCTTCAGAATGGACTGGTTGGATCTCCTTGCACTCCAAGAGACTCTCAAGAGTCTTCTCCAATACCACAGTTCAAAAGCATCAATTCTTCAGCACTCAGCCTTCTTCACAGTCCAACTCTCACATCCATACATGACCACAGGAAAAACCATAGCCTTGACTAGACGAAACTTTGTTGGCAAAGTAATGTCTCTGCTTTTGAATATGCTATCTAGGTTGGTCATACCTTTCCTTCCAAGGAGTAAGCGTCTTTTAATTTCATGGCTGCAGTCACCATCTGCAGTGATTTTGGAGCCCAGAAAAATAAAGTCTGACACTGTTTCCACTGTTTCCCCATCTATTTCCCATGAAGTGATGGAACCAGATGCCATGATCTTCGTTTTCTGAATGTTGAGCTTTAAGCCAACTTTTTCACTCTCCACTTTCACTTTCATCAAGAGGCTTTTTAGTTCCTCTTCACTTTCTGCCATAAGGGTGGTATCACCTGCATATCTGAGGTTATTGATATTTCTCCCGGAAATCTTGATTCCAGCTTGTGTTTCTTCCAGCCCAGCATTTCTCATGATGTACTCTGCATATAAGTTACATAAACAGGGTGACAATATACAGCCTTGACGAACTCCTTTTCCTATTTGGAACCAGTCTGTTGTTCCATGTCCAGTTCTAACTGTTGCTTCCTGACCTGCATACAAATTTCTCAAGAGGCAGATCAGGTGGTCTGGTATTCCCATCTCTTTCAGAATGTTCCACAGTTTATTGTGATCCACACAGTCAAAGGCTTTGGCATAGTCAATAAAGCAGAAATAGATGTTTTTTTGGAACTCTCTTGCTTTTTTGATGATCCAGCGGATGTTGGCAATTTGATCTCTGGTTCCTCTGCCTTTTCTAAAACCAGCTTGAACATCAGGAAGTTCACAGTTCACATATTGCTGAAGCCTGGCTTGGAGAATTTTGAGCATTACTTTACTAGCGTGTGAGATGAGTGCAATTGTGCGGGAGTTCGAGCATTCTTTGGCATTGCCTTTCTTTGGGATTGGAATGAAAACTGACCTTTTCCAGTCCTGTGGCCACTTCTGAGTTTTCCAAATTTGCTGGCATATAGAGTGCATCACTTTCACAGCATCATCTTTCAGGATTTGGAATAGCTCAACTGGAATTCCATCACCTCCACTAGCTTTGTTCGTAGTGATGCTTTCTAAGGCCCACTTGACTTCACATCCCAGGATGTCTGGCTCTAGGTCAATGATCACACCATCGTGATTATCTGGGTCGTGAAGATCTTTTTTGTACAGTTCTTCTGTGTATTCTTGCCACCTCTTCTTAATATCTTCTGCTTCTGTTAGGTCCATACCATTTCTGTCCTTTATTGAGCTCATCTTTGCATGAAATGTTCCTTTGGTATCTCTGATTTTCTTGAAGAGATCCCTAGTCTTTCCCATTCTGTTGTTTTCCTCTCTTTCTTTTTTTTTTTTTAATTCTTTTTATTTCTGGAAATAAATTGAATATTTCACAATAGTAATTATTTCATATGCAAATATTTAGAATTATTAGTCACATGCTGTGATTTGTTTCTAAATATATTCCAACCACATATTAAATTCATAGTTTATCATGAATTTCCTAAACACACTCCCCTTTAATTTCTTTCTTTATTCAGTGAAGTTAAAGGAGGAGTGGGTTTTTAATCAGACTAATGAAAAGTTCACTTTGGCTCAGTTCAGTTCAGTCACTCAGTCATGTCCACCTCACAGTGAACCCATGGACTGCAGCATGCCAGGCTTCCCTGTCCATCACCAACTCCTGAAGCATGCTCAAACTCATGTCCATTGAGTCATGATGCAGTCCAACCATCTCATCCTCTGTCATCCCATTCTCCTCCTTCTTTCAATTTTTCCAGCATCATGGTCTTTTCCATGAGTCAGTTCTTTAAATCAGGTGGGCAAAGTATCAGAGCTTCAGCTTCAGCATCAGTCCTTCCAATAAATATTCAGGGTTGATTTCCTTTAGGATTGACTGGCTGAATCTCCTTTATGTCCAAGGAACTCTCAAGAGTCCCAACACTTCAGTTCAAAAGCATCAATTCTTTGGCACTCAGCTTTCTTTATGGTCTAACTCTCACATCCATACATGACTACTGGAAACACCATAGCTTTGACTAGATGGACATTTGTTGGCAAAGTAATGTCTCTGCTTTTTAATATGCTGTCTAGGTTTGTCATAGCTTTCTTCCAAGGAGCAAGTGTCTTTTAATTTTCCTCTATTTCTTTGCATTGATCGCTGAAGAAGGCTTTCTTATCTCTTCTTACTATTCTTTGGAACTCTGCATTCAGATGTTTATATCTTTCCTTTTCTCCTTTGCTTTTCACTTCTCTTCTTTTCACAGCTATTTGTAAGGCCTCCCCAGACAGCCATTTTGCTTTTTTGCATTTCTTTTCTATGGGAATGGTCTTGATCCCTGTCTCCTGTACAATGTCACGAACCTCAGTCCATAGTTCATCAGGCACTCTATCTATCAGATCTAGGCCCTTAAATCTATTTCTCACTTCTACTGTATAATCATAAGGGATTTGATTTAGGTCATACCTGAATGGTCTAGTGGTTTTCCCTACTTTCTTCAATTTCAGTCTGAATTTGGCAATAAGGAGTTCATGGTCTGAGCCACAGTCAGCTCCTGGTCTTGTTTTTGCTGACTGTATAGAGCTTCTCCATCTTTGGCTGCAAAGAGTATAATCAATCTGATTTCGGTGTTGACCATCTGGTGATGTCCATGTATAGAGTCTTCTCTTGTGTTGTTGGAAGAGGGTGTTTGTTATGACCAGTGCATTTTCTTGGCAAAACTCTATTGGTCTTTGCCCTGCTTCATTCTGTATTCCAAGGCCAAATTTGCCTGTTACTCCAGGTATTTCTTGACTTCCTACTTTTGCATTCCAGTACCCTATAAAATGTGCTACCAAAGACATACCACATAGATATTGCTAACATATTTGTGTATAGAAGTATATTGTGAAATTTCAACATGAATTCCAAATAGCTTATGTTATTAGAGATTATAATATATGACTATCTGTACATTTAGTAAAGCAAATATAAAATATGAAAAATATGTAATATTGTTGAGAAATAGACCTGATTTCTATCTCATATTCTCCACTAGATGGTAAATTTAACAGTACTGAAAATTACACACATTAAGGAATTTGAGATTATTTTTATATGTGCTGTGTGCATGAGTGTTCAGTTGTGTCTGATCCTTTGCAACCCCATGGACTGTAACTTGCAAGGCTCCTCTGCCCATGAATTTACCAGGCAAGAATACTGAAGTGGGTTGCCATTTCCTTACCCTAGGGGATCTTCCTGACCCAGGGATTGAACCCACATCTTCTGCATTATCAGCCAGATTCTTTACCATTTCTATGTTAAGCAGAAAAAAAGTGATTATACTTGAAATATATATGTTTTTAGTTTTCCTTAAATAATAAAGTATAGAAATTAAGTCATTTTGATGATCACTGCTGCTGCTACTGCTGCTAAGTCGCTTCAGTCGTGTCCGACTCTGTGCAACCCCTGAGACGGCAGCCCACAAGGCTCCCCCGTCCCTGGGATTCTCCAGGCAAGAACTCTGGAGTGGGTTGCCATTTCCTTCTCCAATGCAGGAAAGTGAAAAGTGAAAGTGAAGTCGCTCAGTCATGTCCGAGTCTGAGCGACCCCATAGACTGCAGCCTACCAGGTTCTTCCATCCATGGGATTTTCCAGGCAAGAGTACTGGAGTGGTTTTCATATATCTGATAAAGGCAGCATATTGAGTCAATACCCCACTAAAAATGAAGAAGCAGTAAATATGCATATGCACATATTTTACAGAAAATATAAAGTATTATGTGTAAAAAATTTCTTTAAAATATCTCATTAGTTTTACATAGATTATAATAAGTAATCATGACTGTATAGGCAAAAACATAATTTAAATACCTAAAAGAGAGTTTATAATATAGAATGAAAATATTAATTTAGTAAATTGCCTCCTTATATTAGTTAACCAAATATATATATATATTTTTTTTTTAATTTTATTTTATTTTTAAACTTTACATAACTGTATTAGATTTGCCAAATATCAAAATGAATCCGCCACAGGTATACATGTGTTCCCCATCCTGAACCCTCCTCCCTCCTCCCTCCCCATTCCATCCCTCTGGGTCGTCCCAGTGCACCCACAAGGTAACTTCAGTCAGTTCAGTTCAGTGGCACAGTCGTGTCAGACTCTTTGAGACCCCATGGACTGCAGCACGCCAGGCTTCCTTGTCCATCACCAACTCCCTGAGCTTACTCAAACTCATGTCCATTGAGTCGGTGATGCCATCCAAACATCTCATCCTCTGTCATCCCCTCTCCTCCTGCCTATAATCTTTCCCAGCATTAGGATCTTTTACAATGAGTCAGTTCTTCGCATCAGGTGGCCAAAGTGTTGGAGTTTCAGCTTCAGCATCAGTCCTTCCAATGAATATTCAGAACTGTTTTCCTTTAGAACGGACTGATTGGATCTCCTTGCAGTCCAAGGGATTCTCAAGAGTCTCCAGCACCACAGTTTAAAAGCATCAATTTTTCAGTGCTCAGCTTTCTGCGTACTCCACCTTTCACCTCCATATATGACTACTGGAAAAACTTTAGCTTTCACTAGACAGACCTTTACTGGCACAGTAATGTCTCTGCTTTTTAATATGCTGTTGAGGTTGGTCATAGTGTTTCTTCCAATTGTCTTTTAATTTCATGGCTGCAGTCACCATCTATGGTGATTTTGAAGCCCCTCAAAAATAAAATCTGTCACTATTTCCATTGTTTCCCCATCTATTTTCCATGAAGTGATGGGACCAGATGCAAGATAACTTAATAAAATTTTAATTGCAAATTATAATGTATTGATCTTTCATGAACACAGTCTGGTTACTGAGGTGTGCTAAAACATCAATGTGTTCTCAGAGCATGTTTTGGTTCATTTCAGCAATTGGCTTTAATGTTAAATATTCGAAATAATTTAAGACAATGCTTATAAAATTTCCTACCAATGTTCGTGTTAAATTTTAGTTTCAGAGCATTAAAAGGCTTGCTTTAATGACCAAAACTGATTCTCTGACACTATATTATATCAGTTTTCAAAAATGTCAGATTTTCTGATTTCCTTTTCTACATATACATGTCATCTAATCTGTTCATTCAGTCAACCTAAATTTATAAAAGGTAACATTAATAAAGTATTATTCTTAAGAATGTACTGTGTATACTGCCAGGAGAAGGCAATGGCACCCCACTCCAGTACTCTTGCTTGGAAAATCCCATGGACGGAGGAGCCTGTTAGGCTGCAATCCATGGGGTCGCTAAGAGTCGGACAGGACTGAGCGACTTCACTTTCACTTTTCACTTTCATGCATTGGAGAAGGAAATGGCAACCCACTTCAGTGTTCTTGCCTGGAGAATCCCAGGGACGGGGGAGCCCAGTGGGCTGCTGTCTCGGGGGTAGCACAGAGTCGGACACGACTGAAGTGACTTAGCATAGCATAGCATACTGCCAAGATGAATGAAGCCTGAACAACTTTTTTTTACAAGGTCCCAGTTGTTTCATATTCCAAAATTCCATTCATATAAATTTACTAAATAGTCAAAATTAATTCAATTTTGATCATTTTTATAACAAGAGTTTTAGTCATTAAGACAAAAATAAAATCTCTTCTAAATCTGTTAAATCTATTTAACCACTTGAACTTGGTTCTTCAGTATTGCTTTAATATACTAAAACATTTTCAACAAAATTTGTAAATTTATTGTTTCTTACTTACAAAGATACCTTGGGAAATATGTTTAATCCTGCATTCATTCACTTGAAATGATATGTATGTAATTAAACATTCAAATTAGTAAGCCCAAATGGTTATAGCATTGTTATATTCAGTTTTCCAGTTCAACAATGTGATCAAGGTGAAAGAAGGAGCATATTCCAGAAATATCCCAAGTAAAGGTCTAAAATCTGTTTAAAACTTTATACCAGATAAGAGGATAGGATTTTGTTGCTGTCTTTGTGTCTCAAAGAAAATATCTCAAGCTGTCAGATGTGTGAAATGCCAGCGTAGTCAATGAATTAAGAACAGAGGCTAAACTATGCAAAAATAAAAGATTTTAGTTAATTTAATGTATTTATGTCCATATTGCCAAAGTCAATGATATGTCATTCTTTGATTTTGGCTTCCCTAGTAGCTCAGCTGATAAAGAATCTGCCTGCAATACAGGAGACCCTAGATCTTCCTTGGTCTGGAATATCCCCTGAAAAAGTGATAGGCTACACACTCCAGTATTCTTGGGCTTCCCAGCTGGCTCAGTAGTTAAAGAATCCACCTGCAATGTGGGAGACCTGGGTTCTATCCCTGGGTTGAGAAGGTCCCCTGAAAAAGGCATGGCAACATATTCTTGCCTGGAGAATTCCCATGGACAGAGGGGACTGGTGGACTGCAGTCCATGGGGTCCTAAAGAGTCAGACACAACTGAGAAACTAAACACAGTTATAAATTTAGTAGCATTTTTAATTATTGGAAGAAAAAAGTGGTCCAGAATGCTTTCATTCCATTTGGCTTGTTTCTGAACAACACAGGGAACAAATGTACTCCCGTCCTTTAGACTCATTGTGTGCTTTTTTCTTACCATATTGAATGAGCATTTAGGATTGATCTAAACATGCTAAACTTAATTATGTTTACACTCAATAACTCTGAATACAGTTGGAAGGGACTTTTTAAAGCTTAAGGCAAGTTCACTAGATTATCTGTTTAGTAAAATCAAGTCTCCAAAATAAGGAAAACAGTTGTGTTTCAAAACATAGTCAACATGATGAAATTCTTGTTTTTTTTCACATATCCAAAGAACTATTTTACATGAATGCAGTGATTCAAAAATTTGGCTGGTTGACAAACAGTTTGATAAAGATAAATTGTGCCAAAAAAAATTACAAAGGACATGCCACTCCAGAAGAAAATCCATTTTATTTTAAAAAATAAATACTATAGTAAATTTTTATATATTGATTATAATCACTCATTTGGTGAGGTTTCAATATTTATTTTTAAAGAAATGATAAGCAAAAAGCATTGTATATATTAAAAAAGCATTGTATATATATTATAGGTATTTCAAATTGAATTAAAATCTAGAGATTTCTTATGGATTTTTCTCTAAAACTACCCCAAAATGATTACATTTAACATTCCAGAATCATTTTTAGGAAGATAGATAAACAAGCATTTTAAGGCCCATATTGTATAATATATTCAAGGACTTATTCCCTGTGCTTGAATTCCCATGTGATCATGGAATGGATTCCAAAAGGGTACAATATCAAGGAAAAAAAAAATTTTAATAGCATTTTTAAGTGTATTCCTCTCCAGGATTCCTTGGGGAAAAAAAAATGCAAATAAGGTCTTTCTACGTTTGTTTGTTTTTTTCTTGTGGCTATGTATATGCACATTAGTAAAGATCATGGAGTCATGGTTAAAGTTATTTTCCTTAGAAAAAAGAGGTAATAATAAAAACTGTAGGTTTTAAAGTTAGACATTTCTGAGATGAAATCTCAGTCTACCACTTATAGCTCTGTGATCTTAAAATAACAGCTGTGAGTCTCAGTTTACTCATTAGTGTAATTGGAATAATATAATGTTTATCAACAAATGACTGTGTTCTTGTCAATAAAGTTAATCCAAGGAATGCATCACTAAACAAGATAAGACCCTGACTTATGATGGCACAGCCAACTAGACAGTCAACAAATAAAATAACATAAGAGCTGTATGGGCTGCAAAGAAAATGATAAAAATCAAAAACAGATGAGAAGAAGGAAAGATTTTTAAAATATGGAGACAGAGATCTTTTTGAGGAAATGTCTTTTGAACAGACTCCTAATGTTAAGAGGCCATATCCTGGGTAGAAGGAACAACAAGCAAAATCATATCAGAGGCTATAAAAAGTTGACTTAATAAGCCAGCTTTAGTTTCAGCAGATTCAAGGTTGTGGTAATTTGAAGCCTGATCCCCAAAACAACTCTGTGTTGGTTGTGACCACTAAGTTTGTGGTCATTTGTTAGAGCAGTGATGGGAAGCTAATTCAGAGGGAAATGGTTTAAAAAAAAAAAAAAATGAGTTCAGAGTGATAGGCAGGGCATGAATCAACTGAGGTACTATGGGAGGATAATAGTGAAAGCAAGACTGCCAGAAGCTTCTCTCAATAATCTAAGCATCAGATGGGAGTGAAATGAACATGGGTACTGGAGGTGAAGTGCAGAAAAGACTCATGTCTGGGCTTCATTTCAAACCAGGTGTTGACAGAACTTGTGTGGAGTGCATAAAGCTATCCAAAACCTGGAGCAGCTGGGTGATTGTACACCATTTACAAAAATTAGCTAAACCTACACGAGGATGGTAGGGGATGGTAGAAAGGGAAGCAAGAGTTCACATCTTGTTCATGTTTTATTATAAGCAGTGAGTTGTTTCAAATGTGAACTAGTGTGTAACAAAGAGATTCTTCTGAAGAAAACGATGAGGGACAATGAGAGTGATAGTCCCTCAGGTCCCCAACCGAGACAGGAGAGTTACAAGATATCAAAAGACAAAAGATAAGAAGGTCTTCTCTACCCCCAGGTAGCCGCATATGTTCTCAATATATAGCAATTAAGCAACAAAACTGCCCTTTATTCTTTTTTATTTTATGACTAATATAAAAACTGATTTCATCTCCTTTATCTATCTAGATTTTTTACAGATAAAATTTCAGATGTATCACCTAGAGATTAAATTCAAGCCAACATCTGAACTAATATCTGAGGAAAATTCTGGAATACAGAAAAAAAAATAACACAGAATACTAAGTTTATAACATGAAAGTACTAATAATGAATTTATAGGGCTAATGTAAGGATAAATGAAAACAACAGAAAATATATAACCTCATAGAATAGAGAGGCAAATGAAGGCCCAGTTTGGGGCTTCAAAGTTCTAAATGATAGCCAATTTTATCCTGAAGGCAATACAACTCAAGAATTCCTTTGATGTAATCTTTTCAGAAGAGAAATATAAGCACAACATAACCAAAAGGAATCCCCTAAAAATATTAACATTACTGAAAACAGTACCAAATACTGAGTTTACTCCAGTTATTAAAATAATATACTCTTTCTACAAATATGTATATCTCTATTAATTATACTATTTAATTCACTTTTTAAGATAAAACTATAGGCATTAATGAACAATAGTACACTTCATTAATCTAAGTCACTGTTTTTTAAAAGTTCATCAGATAGTATACAGTATTTTAAAACAGTAGGAAAAAACTAAAATAATTTAAATGTCCATAAATCACCAACTGGTGTTAGTAAATACTAATAGGGTATATGAAGCAAATGTGACAACGCAGGGAGTCAGGGAAAAGATACTGACAAAATCATTTAAAAAATAAATTTGAATAAATTATTAAATATATCCTGGTGATCCACAGTGATTGTTCCTTAGATTTCATCATGAGCCACACATAGAAATATTAGTAATAATTTGGGGAGAACAAAACGTATTCTTTTATCATCTATATAAGTCAAATTAAAAAGTATACCTTCTACAACATCCATATTTGATAAGGCTGTTTTTTCTCTATTAGATATTATAAACAGGCAAATAAATTTAGCAATGGCATTATTACAAATGAAAGACAATTAAAAGTGACACTCAAAATATAATATAATGTAAGATTCTATTTATACAAAATTCTGGAAAAGGTAAAAATATGGGAGAGAATACTTTAGAGGTTTCTATGGGCAAAAGCTGGGGGAGGGGCTGACAGTAAAGTTCAGGAGGGAATTGTTAGGGATAATGGGAAATTTTCATAAATTGATTGTGATAGTAGTTACTTGATTGTATCCATTTGTCAAACACACAACAAATGCACATTGAAAAGGGTGAATTTTACTGTTGGAAATTTTAGTGTCAGTTAACCTGACAAAAAGAAAGGAAAAGAAAAAGCTTTTTTGGAATGTTGAAAAATCAAGACTTCGTTGTAGAATTCTGGGTTCTATGAGCTATTTCAAAACCACAGTTTACAGTTGATTTTAACTTATCAAATCTTTATTCAGAAACCTAAAGTTTATATTTAAAAAAAGAACTCACTTACATTCAACCCTAAGGCTAAAACATATAAAAATTACATAGAAGAACTTGTTTTAATGTTTTATTACCTTTGGTTTTGGGTTTATTGAGAGGAAAATGAAAAACAACAGCAACAACAAATTGGCTAAGCCAAGTTTTGGATATTACAAAGACATCAATAAAACTTTAATGTAAACAAAGAGCACATCTTAATATAAGAGCAAAATATGCAAGATTAACTGCTTCTTAGTGAATAGTACCATATACTTAAGATACAATTTAAAAAAAAGAATATATGACTACAGATATGAAGGGAAATGAACACTGGTTGTTCAAACAAGAGACTTTATAGATTGACCAAAGTTTGACTTGAAATTTAAAAGGCTAGAGGCTACTTTATTTTAGACAATCTGTCTGCTTTATTCTGTGTCTTTATCACACGTTGTCCAAAAACAAGCAGGTTACACTAAATATATTTCCATGAACATCATCTCAGAATCTTTAAAGTTAAGTGCTAAATATGCTTCAATTAAATGCAAGAACTAAATGAAAAATATTAATACATGATATTCATAAATATATATGGTATATAAATTGATGGTATTTATAATTGTATTATGAAAAAGACCAAGAGATAATGAGTTATGAGCCATTGAATATTTAAATTAAGGCCTTATATTCTAGGTGTATGTGTCAATACAGTAAAATTATTATATCATTTCTATGAAATTTAAAATGCATGTATTTTAGATATTTCAATTTCTATATGGCCAATAAATGTGGAAATCAACACAGGATACTTTAAAAAAAGAATTATTTTTCACAGTTGCATAATTTTTAAAATTGTTTTTCTAGGAAGAGGAGAGAAAATGAATTAAAGGCAATAAGCATATATATACATTAGAGCTAGATAATATTTTTAATTAAATTTCAAGTTTTCCAATTGTCTGGTTCACAAGCAGTGCCTGGGGCAAAGTACCAAAATAAAAATATTTATAGAAAACACATAAAACAGAAACAGCTGCAGCTGTTGAAAAAGTAAGGTCCCTTAAGGGTAGGTCGGTCGATATACAAAGATATCAGCTTCTATAAGGTTGTTACAAACACATACTGCTACGCTAAAGAGGAATACAGGTTATAGAGGATCCAAATCTCTACAAATAAACTCACTCCACAAACAAACGTATACATTCTTGACTAATAATGTCTCTTTCTGTTATACAATCTTTGGTGCCTACAAAATTGTTGACCCAAAATGTGTATTATTATTTATATTGACTATTGTACAGCATTCTGCATTTTAAAAATACACCTACAACCTCTTTTTGTTTCAAACGAAAGGGCTTTTTAAAACTGACAGTATAAGGTATGATGTATCGCTTCAGGACACCAATCTTTCATAGACATTGAGCTGCACTAAGCAAGCATCGTTTTCCCTGTCTTTTATATTCCAGGGTGTTACAAGAGGATTCCGAAATGATACCAGCTGTGACAAGCATACTAATTCTTTTGCACTACTCATGTTTGTTAACTGACATGATGAAATGATCTCTGAGGCAGGGAGATAGAACTGATATGGGAGCAGAAATAAAACCTAGATGTCACACTGGTGTCATATCAAAGCTGAGGACATTTAAACAGCAGGACAGCCTAATCTTCAGTTAACCTCTATTTGATTTTCACAAATAGGATTCCATCTGAAGCATCAAATTAAATCTGAGACTGAGAAATGGGCCTGTATATTAAGATGTGTCCAAATTAATTGTTGCTGTGATGAGTGTCTGGCTTTCAGCCTCTGATGTGTGCAAGTCACTTTATTAGTACTGAAGTTACAGTGGTGGGCAAAATTTAAGCATGGATTTTACCCTCACATAAGAAACTGACTGTCAGCACCTGGACAACATTGCTAAAAGAATTAGATGCCTGGCAACTGAATAGTAAAATAAAAACTTCAATGGATAAAGCAAAAGCTTGAAAAAAAGTCCACATAATTCATTGCATGTCTCCTTTCTTTAAGGTACAAAATTATCGGAACATATTTCAAATACCTCCATTTTCTTTTCACACAGTTACTTAAATGTGTTATTGGATTCAAGCCAAAGTAAAGGAGGCCACTACAATTTTCACAGAGTTAAAGGATGATAGTAACTGATTAGCTTCCTCCAAAAGAAAATTCTCTTTGACATAAAAACAGTACACAAAGTGTATATGAGCACAACTGGCTAAGGACACAATCCAATCCAAGACATAAAAATATTTTCCTTTAAGATTATAAATAAAAATTGCATTATCTGATTACATTCAACAGAACTAGAATTTATAAAAAACATAACATACACAATTTTAAATAGAGTTGAGTTAATTTAAAGGTGATTAATAACTTAAATCAAATTAGAAAGTCCTTGGCCTGTGGCGGATTCATTTTGATATTTGGCAAATCTAATACAGTTATGTAAAGTTTAAAAATAAAATAAAATTAAAAAAAAAAAAAAAAAAAAAAAAAAAAAAAGAAAGTCCTTGGATTCAGTGAACTATCTAAATCATCTTTCAGAAATTTTAACACTTTAATTCAGTATGCTGCTGCTGCTAAGTTGTTTCAGTCGTGTCTGACTCTATGCGACCCCAAAGACAGCAGCCCACCAGGCTCCGCCGTCCCTGGGATTCTCCAGGCAAGAACACTGGAGTGGGTTGCCATTTCCTTCTCCAGTGCATGAAAGTGAAAAGTGAAAGGGAAGTCGCTCAGTCGTGTCCGACTCTTAGCGACCCCATGGACTGCAGCCTACCAGGCTCCTCTGTCAATACCATATTTATTCTAAGTTTTATGTAGCAGTAACAAATTATAAGTGCTAATCTTTTATAGACATTTATTCAAAATCAAATTTATAGAAAATCTGTATATTTTATAGAAATATTTTTCACATATATTTTATGTATGTATATTGAGAATGCACATACATAAATTAATATCTATAGATATGAGTAATAGCTTTCCATTTCTCAATATTGCCCTATTTTTCTACACATGAGATGATCCCATTTAGTCAAGTTAAATTATAATGCCTGTCTTTTCCAAATGTTCAACCAAATCAAATTAAAAAGTGTGTGTTTCCATGGATGAAGTCTTATAAAATAGCTGTTAATATCAACTCAGAAACAGATCATTAGCTCAAGTCAAATGATTACTAAATGTTTTCTTTTTTATTCCTGGTCCCTTTCCCAAGGTCTTTAAGCCACTGGGATGATGTATCAGTATTATACGAATCATTCAGAGCACTGAATTTATTTCATTTCTAAGGCCACCAGCATCCTTCCTCTGCTCTCTATACTGTTGACAGAACCAACATGCTCCAAGTCATTCTGGTTTAGAATCTTAACACCCTGCTCCTTCACACCATAAAAGATTTAGTTAATAAGTCTTTTTGTATCTCAAAGTATTCCTTTCTTTTCATTCTCATTGTCCCTTTTTAAAATCAAACTTTTTAGAATGTAGTCTCCCCCAAGTGTCACTAGTGGTAAAGAAGTTGCCTGCCAATGCAGGAGATGCAGGTTCGATCCCTGGGTGGGAAAGATCTCCCTGAATGAGGGCATGGCAACCCACTCCAGTATTCTTGCCTGGAGAATCCCATGGACAGAGATAACTGGTGGGCTTCAGTCCATAGGGTCACAAATAGTTGGACAAGAATAAAGTGATTTAGCATGCATGCTTCTAGCCAATCAGTCTTTCCACTTCCCAGTGAGAAGTAAAATATTCCCTGCCATATCAATAAACAAGGATGCCACAGTCATCAGTGATTGCAGCTCTCCAATATGATCTGGTGAGCCGTAACGGCACTCAGGAAGAAGAATACCTGGAATCTAACAGCCATCAGACTATAGTCACTCCGCACTACACACACACACACACACACACACACACACACACACACACAAACACACACACACAGTGAGCCCAAGGGAGCTCAGGATACGAAAAACACAGGATACTGACCCAAGATAGCTAAGATGCATATGAGGAGACTGATTTCAGTGAGCCCAGACTTTTGCATCTTCCTATACATAGAAAAGTGCTAAATTCCTTAACTTAAGATATCTGATTTTCTTTAATTAACAATAATCTTTTGATGTGAAGACTACCTGCCCTTTGTCTCAAAACGTCATATGATCTGGCTCCTCCCCATGTCTCCTTTGAGCAGTTCTCTCACGGTCACTTGAGATGCTGCTTCCCAGGCTTGAAGTCCTAAAAAACTCCCACAAAATAAAACATAACTCTCTACTTTTAGGTTATGAATATTTTTTAAGTCAACACCTACAATATTATCCATCAACACCAAGCAAACATACCCAAAAGAAAACTCTGATGCTCTCTACTTCATTCTACCATCTTTACTTGTTTAGGAAATATGTCCTACCTTATATCTTTTTTTCCTTCTTTCTAACAAAATTCAACTGCAGCTTTCCACTGGAGCCAGGTCTTGTTTTGTTGATACTAATTATTTTGCCTTTCTCCTTCCTTTGCTTATATTTCTATAGGTGTAAATTCAGCTTCTTGGTATTGTCTGAAATACAACCTCCTTCATAAAAGGTTTTCACTGATCCTCTCTCTGCTCAAGTCGGGGGATTGAAATCTCATCTTTCTCACTTATTCTGTTCATCTTTTTGGCCAGCATTAAGTCATATTTTTTCTTTACCACTGTGTACCTGTTCTTCCAGTTTAGGAAATTTAACTTAAATACTAGGTTGGGGGTAGGGACTATTTCTTATCTTTGTATTTCTCAAAATTCTTGAAAGATTATTTTAACTGCTGCTACTGCTGCTAAGTCACTTCAGTCACATGATTAATTATTTTTAATCAGTGAATAATTGAATAGTTTGTGATGGTTACACATTCTCCTATTTTTACTTTTAGTTTTGAATTTAAGTTCTCAATTTCTTATAGAAAAGAGGTCACAATTTTGTGAGTGAAATGATATAAATACTGTTTGAAGAGTTGGCTATTATAAGCATACCACTATTGGCTTTCAAGAAAAGATCTTTTCAGGAAAAGACTCTCATGTTGGGAAAGATTAAAGGTAAATGGAGAAAGGGGTGGCAGAGGATGAGATATTTAGATAGCATCACCAACTCGGTGGAGATGAATTTTAGCAAACTCCAAGAAATAGTGGAGGACAGAAGAGACTGGCGTGCTGCAGTCCATGGGTTGCCAAGAGTCAGACACAACTTAGTGATTGAACAACAGCAACAAATCTGTTTTCTAATTAAAACTACACAGAGATGAAACCATTTCACAAATTTGAAATTTGAATAAGTTCTTCTTTGGTTTCTGTAGAATGTGGATAGAAGTGATAGAAATGACTTATTCACTTTGTGTTCCTTGTATTGCTGGCAATTAGCATGCAAATGCTTAAGTTCAGTAAAACTGCTACCACAGTATCTGTTCCTATGGAAGAAAAATTGGTAGAGTGAAAAACCACAACTTGTAAATTCATCCCTTTGCAATCGTATTGCATTCCTTATATAAACATGGTCTTTGTACTCTTGTGTCCCCTCAACATGCTTTCTAATTCATGTCTTAAATATAATTTCCATGTGTTTAATCATCTTTCTAGGTGCTTACATACTTTTAGATCCATACATGTTATATAGCTCTCAAATTTCAGTAAATGCTTGTAAATTTTGTAGAAGCCAAGAAGAGCAGTAAATTCTCTCAAATTCTGTGGGTGTTTGCTTTACAGGAAGTACAAAACGTCATGATGTGGTGTTGCTCATGTATGTAACTATCATCTAGTAACTGCTGCTGCTGCTGCTAAGTCGCTTCAGTCATGTCCAACTCCAGTAACTAGTTGCCATAAAATGCCGTGCATGTTGGGGAATCTAAGAGCTAACCTTCCTGATGGTCTTTTGGCTAGAATGTTCTTTGGAAAGAAATATAATAAAGAGGTAGACAAAATGTGTAACTCTTATTTAAATGCCACTAATATTTAAATACACCTGTAAGTGAAGCTTCCTACTGTTCCATTTAAACACTCCAGCAAGAGGCTAATGAACTGTGGAGTGCTTTCTGCCTCTCATCTTAATCTGGATGCTATGTTTAATAGGATGAGCTCTTTGAAGTTAAGGGGAAAACACTCTTTAAGTTGAGGTCAGAACATAACTGTTTAGCTATCTTACTTTAAACTGAGAAAGAATAACAAAACCTTGGGTGCAGAACGACAGCTCTACGATTATTACAAAAGTGTTTTGACATGTGTGGTGTTAATTGGGCTCTGGTTCTGTCTTGAAACTCAGGTCCAGGGGCTGAGCATTATAAGTCCTGAGGACTGACTACTAAGTGACACAGTTGCTAAAGACAGTCGCCTGCTAGGCCTGATTCCAATGGGAAACAATTTCCTCTGGCAGCTTTTGAAGTTTGTTTTTATAGGAAATTGCCTCTTGGAGCATATAAAGCTAATTCATTCCCAGAGCTTCCCTGAACACCCAGCTGGGGCTCCCCTGTGGACACAGCATCTTGTTGACATAATCGGGCTCGGCTCTTGGCAAAGCTCCAGCTGTTTGTGTGGAGCCAGTCAGATTAGGTTGAAAGCCTCTAAATCTTCCAAAGTGTCCCCAGGAAGAGAATATAAAATGGTTATGGTGATGTGGCAAGACCCAGGGAACATAGCAAAGTCGTGACATTTGTATTTGGATCTGTCACTGTGGTTCAATAATACAGAATTTGCTAGTGAATTCAGCAGAGGTCATGACTCAAAAGTGATGGATTATTTGCAGTTCTCTTCTTCCCACTGAATCTGTATAATATGCTGGGTTAAAATCTTTTCTTTGGAGATTTGTTATGAAGCTACAAACCCTGTTTTCCCCCTAACCTCCAGACCACCACAATAAATGTGTGTATGTGTGTGTGTGTGTGCGCGTGTGTGTGTGTGTGTGTGTGTGTATATATATAAAATATTTACCTCAGAATACCCATAAGCATCTGCATAATGAATTTAAAATAAATGAACTTTATTTCTTTTACACCAGAAAGAGTAGAAGACAGCTATATATTGTAAATTTGAAAGGGAGGATTATTGCTAATTTGATTACCTTGCTCTCCTCAATTCATCTAATTCATATTAAAGAAGATTTTTAAAGACAAAAAATGTGAGTTATTTATGCATATTATAAAAAGCAAGGGAATAAAAAGCTTGGGTATAAGCTTTTTAATACATGGACATCTAATTTGAGATAAAAATTGGAAATCAAAAGCAATATCAATTTGAAATATAAAAGAACCAGCATTTCTTTTTCCAGGTGTGAGAAACACTAAAGTTTGAGCATAAAAGTAATGTTAAATGAGTTGAAACATCAGAAATAAAGAAAATAGCAGCTGTGTACAGAATAAATGGGAATAGAAGTGAGAGAACATTTAGTCACATGGGGAAACAGAGTTGAAAGAAACTGTGCATTTGTCTGAATTTGATATTGTCCACGGCAGTGAATACTGAAGTCCAAAATGAAAAGCCATGGTTCCTGTGTCTTTGGCCTCTCTTTCTTGGCTCTATATTTCTTAGGAATAAAGGAGAATGAAAATCTGATAGTATATCTTGTCTATAATAGTGTAGTTAAATTTGAGGACAGGGTATCAATATGTTTTTTAATATAAACTTTAAAAGTTGTTCTTTTTAACATTATTTTCATACCTAAATATCATTAAGATAACGATTTTTTTAATGTTGTATGCTATTCTTTCTGTTTGGAAGATCATCCTGATACCTACTTTTGTCTACATGTCAAACTTTTTAACCTTAGTAATTCCATTTATAGTAGTCTCCCTTTACTATGTCTTCATCTGAACCCTATACTTATAGGAAGAGAAGTTAACTCAACCTCCTGTTGTACCTCTATCGGCACTTATTTTACTAACTGGTAATTTTTGCTTGTATATCTGTCTTATCAAAGAAAAGCTGAGCTCTGTGGGGTTGGGAACATCATTTTCCTCCCACTTTCACTTCATTCATGTCAGTTTCTGGTCCTCTGGGATTCTGAATAAATGTTTTTTTGTGTGTGTTTTTTTTTTTAATTTTATTTTATTTTTAAACTTTACATAACTGTATTAGTTTTGCCAAATATCAAAATGAATCTGAGTAAATGTTTTGAATGAATCCATCAGAGTCTTGCCTTCTTTCTGGCTTCCTGTTTGCTGTGACTGGTAGGGTCATATTGCCCTGGTGTGAATTCCGGATCCTTGATGGATCAACCTTGGACAAGTCACTTTTCTGGGTCACAATATTTCACTGATAAATATTCTAGGTTGATACAGAGCCCCTGTTTGAGTTTCCTAAGCTATACAGCAAATTCCCATTGGCTATCTATTTTACATATGGTAATATAAGTTTCCATGTTACTCTTTCCATACATCTCACCCTCTCCTTCCCTCTCCCCATATCCATACATCTATTCTTTATGTCTGTTTCTGCATTGTTATCCTGTAAATAAATTCTTCAGTAACATTTTTCTAGATTCCATATATATGTGTTAGAATACGGTATTTATCTTTCACTTTCTGACTTACTTCACTCTGTATAATAGGTTCTAGGTACATCCACCTCATTAGAACTGACTCAAATGCATTCCTTTTTATGGCTGAGTGATATTCCGTTGTGTATGGACATGGAACAACAGACTGGTTCCAAATAGGAAAATGAGTACATCAAGGCTGTATATTGTCACCCTTCTTATTTAACTTATATGCAGAGTACATCATGAGAAATGCTGGGCTGGAGGAAACACAAGCTGGAATCAAGATTGCTGGGAGAAATATCAATAACCTCAGATATGCAGATGACACCACCCTTATGGCAGAAAGTGAAGAAGAACTATAAAAAGCCTCTTGATGAAAGTGAAAGAGGAGAGTGGAAAAGTTGGCTTGAAGCTCAACATTCAGAAAACTAAGATCATGGCATCTGGTCCCATCACTTCATGGCTAATAGATGGGAAAATAGTGGCAGACTTTATTATTTTGGGCTCCAAAATCACTGCAGATGGTGACTGCAACCATGAAAATGAAAGACGCTCACTCCTTGGAAGAAAAGTTATGACCAACCTGGACAGCATATTAAAAAGCAGAGACATTACTTTGTCAACAAATGTCCGTCTAGTCAAGGCTATGGTTTTTCCAGTTTTCATGTACAGATGTGAGAGTTGGACTATAAAGAAAGCTGAGCACAGAAGAACTGATGCTTTTGAACTGTGGTATTGGAAAAGACTCTTGCAAGTCCCTTGGACTGCAAGGAGATCCAATCAGACCATCCTAAAGGAGATCAGTCCTGGGTGTTCATTGGAAAGACTGATGTTGAAGCTGAATCTCCAATATTTGGCCACCTGATGTGAAGAACTGACTCTTTTGAAAAGACCTTGATGCTGGGAAAGATTGAGGGTAGAGGGGAAGTGGACGACAGAGGATGAGATACTTGGATGGCATCACTGACTCAATGGATATGGGTTTGGATAGACTCCGGAAGTTGGTGATGGCCAGGGAGACCTGTGCAGTTCATGGGGTCGCAAAGAGTCGAACACGACTGGATGACTGAACTGAACTGAACTGATATAAACCACAACTTCTTTATCCATTCATCTATTGTTTCTCTTCTTGATTCGTGTTCTGTTTCCTTTCTCCAAATCAAGCAGTGGAGAGGGAAAGAGGAGAACAAAATTAAATAGCAGACAAAAACCTTTCTCTTTTTTGTGCTGTGCTTCAAATTTTGCCCTGCTCCACTGACTACTAAAAATAAGTACAAAATATTGCATGTTTCAATTCTTTATGCTTAAATGACTTTCTCTATAAATTGCAATCTTCCAAGGCATCTTTGTGTAACTATAAGGTTTGGTAATATTTTCATCAAATAAGCTTCAGGAGGATAAAAGAAACCCCTAGGCAATAGCTATAGTTATACTACAAGACTGCCAAATACATACCCATAGGAGTTAACATCAAGAGCTTCTTCCTATCTTGTTTTAATCAAAGAGTACCAGAAAATGCAATAGTGGTAGGGAGATGAAACTGAATACCAAGGAAAAATTAAGCATCAAAAATTAAAATTAAAGCATAAAAAATTTAAACTAAAGTTAATCCACTAGGCCAGATTTTCCAGTTTTGTACTCATTACCATTACTTCCAGAGTTCTAAATATATATTCATGTTACAGAACATATATTTCATTCCACATTATATATTTTTTTTATATTTCGCTTTTCTTTAGATAGATCTCAACAACTCACTAGAGTCTAACAAGAAAGTCATTTCTATTTTCTCCTTTAAAGGCCTTCTCTAGGAAGATTTCGATCCTCTGAATTATCTAGGCTAGTAAAATCTATTCCACAGTGTCATGCAGCTTCAAATTTATATTAATAAAAGTATTTTATTTAATTTGCTTTTCAAAAATATTCGCTTTTTAAAAAAATCTTCATTGTTGGTGTGCTGATGGTTTGGAAAGAGTAATTCTGAATTTATCACAAATAAGCTCCTTGTAGTTATTTATACATACTTTAAGAATAATGTAAAATTAAGCCAGGCTTTTAACAGAGATAACTTGCTCTGATATTAATAGCTAAAATATATTCAATGTGTTTTATAACCTTTTGTTCTATTCCATTAAAATTGAACCAATATTAACACAATTTCTCATGCTAGTATGAAAAACTGTAGTACATAATAACCCTGGTGAATGTTTGCATTTTAATATTACAATTGAAATAAAATGTATGAGTTTATAGCCATGTCTTAGTACAAACATAGCTAAATGTAAGTGCCAAGTTTCTATTCTTTTTTCACTTAAAAGGAAAACATGATGTACTAGAATTATTAGAGCAACTCATTTTTCTGTTGTGTTTATAATGTATGATGCACTAATCTCTAATAACAAACATTTATTCAAAAGGCAGAAGTGATCACTTTAAAAATAATGCCATTCATTTGAATAATTCAATACCAAAAAAAGCACTACAAATAAATTTTGATCTGAAGCAAGAAAGCTAACCTTTTTCTAATGATTATACAATCTGTGATTTTTAAACTTGAAAATATAATTATAAGCTTTTAATCATTTTGCTATCTAATACATTGTATATAAACAACTATTTCAAAGAAAGAATGGTATTAGCATTTTGCATAATGTTCTATTATTAATTTCTCAATATATTTGCATTTAAAAAGACCTCTTATTAAAGATTCTAAAATACAATATTTAAACTTATTTAAAATATGTAACTTGTTGTTAAACAAATCACTTTTTAACGGTTAGGTCTAATCTCACTTCTCTCCAGATTTCGCCTTCTAAATCATCATTTTTACACTGCATCTAGATATATCATCAGAACTTCTGAGATATTATGTGCTTAATCTCTTTACCTTCAAAATCTGTTTTTCTCTGGAATCCCCGCCTCCCAACTTTTTACCAGTATTAAGGCAGTTCCCAGTCAGGAGACAAATATCTGGTCCATTTCCCATGTTTTTCTCTCCTTAACATTACACAGAGTGTTGTGCCAATTACACTATGAAATATATCCCTACATAATGTGTACTCCCTGGGCTTTCCCCATATCTCAGCAGTAAAAAATCCACTTGCAATGCAGGAGCTGCAAGTTCCCTGGGTCAGGAAGATCCTCTGGAGGAAGGCATGGCAACCCACTCCAGTATTTGTGCCTGGAGGATCTCATAGACAGAGGAGTCTGGTGGTCTACAGTACAGAGGGTCACAAAGAGTGGGACACAACTGAAGTGACCTAGCACACACACACTCAGTGGGTACTCCCCAAGTCCTCTGTTAAATTCTGATGTACTGCTCTACCTCTCTACCCTCAAATCCACCAGTTCTCATATCATCAATCACTTTTCAAAAATACCTTTCTTTTACTATCATCATTCAGTCTTCTGCCCCAGTTAGCTAATTAGCCCTTCAAGTTTCTACTGTGACTCAGAGCTCTGAGTTGGATTCTAAGACCCATGATTGCACCCCAGCACATCCTTAAATACTTGTCAATTATTTCCCCCTCCCATCCTGGTACTCACATTCTCAGAGACTGGCTGAGATTCTCTTAAAAACTGAAAAGCATACTTGAAATAGGAAGTTTCCATTAAATTTCCTGATTCACCACTATGCAATCATTTTTTTTCCTCTAGTTTTCCTACTGGATTTAAATTCATTAGGTAGTTACCTAAAAAGTCTTGGTGCAATGGACATTGCAATTAGACACTTCAATCCATCTGAAGGTATGCTGTCATCCTGAGATATGGTCAATTTTCTAAGAATCTCTCCTGTTCAGCTCAGGCCTCTTACTAGACTTGTCAAGCCACTGAAGGCCCAAAATACCCACAAAAACCTTATCAGTATAGAGAACATCCAGGACCACCTATTGAAAATATAATATACCCAATAATATGAAATCACTAACTCAAGGTCTTTTTATTAAGCTGCAAAGGTAATATTTCTTTTGAAGTAAAGGCTCTGACTCTTGAATTACAGATGTAATTATAGTTAGAATTAATTGATTTGGAATGTTCACTTATAGCATTTGCAAGTAGCTTTTCTTTGAGAAATATAGTTAACCAATTCAAATATCTCTTGATGTATTCATAGACATAGATACATTCACACAAGGTTAATTGCTGTATTTAAAATTGGTGACCAACCTTGACAAAAGCATACAGAGAACTCTATTTGTTAACTAAGCTACATTACACTGTGAAGCACTTACTCAAAATAGAGAATCATGAAAGGAGGCTAAAGAAGACTCATAGAGCCAACAACTATGGTGATTTTATATTGATTTGTACAGCAACAAAGCACTTGCAAGGAAGAGAAAACCACAAAATGTTGAGAAAATTGAATTGTGATATAGGAGTAGATCTTATTTCACTCTAGTAGGGCAATTTTTCCATATGCCACTTTGAGTGTTTCTGTTGTACATCTGTTGCGTGACAAACGTAAAATGGTTGGGTTCACTATCAATTACAGGTTGGAACAAGTAAGATTTCAATTACAACAGGAGAGCGAAACAGCTGAGAAATCCCCAAGGCGGGCGGTGCAGGAACCAAGTGGGGAGGCAGGCATCACAATGGTACACTGCACACTACTAATTAGAAAGAAATGAAGTCAAGTTAAAAGAAAATAAACCCCTAGATGCTCTGTTTTGTAGAGACCATTTGGGTACTTAAAACAGTACCTCAGTGACTTGTCTCTGTCTGAATTCATATGTAATTGTTGCCTCATGAGCAGCTTAAATGAGAACTCTAGCATAAAAATATCTTACGTTTTTAAGACCACTTATTTTTAAAAAATTCAATGTGATTAATTCTAGGCATTTAGATCATATCCATTTATTTTTAAAAGACAGGGTATCTTTAAGAGGTACCAAAGTAAAAGAAATGAAGAAAATTATGATAATGAGTTTCACAAAAGCCTGCAGCTCCCTAAATAAGGAAAGCATAAATATAGGCACATGTAAAAGTCTTCTTAACAAACATCTTAGTCTCAGAAAAAAAGCAGGGATCTTTCTACTATGTATGCTGCATGACAATTACATAAATTTTTCCCTATATGCCTGTTCTCTTATGTTCAATTAAATGAACTAAAAGCAGTACAAATTAAAACAACATAATACACTATTGAAAATAATTTTTTTCTAAGGTAGTTAGAATCTACCAATATGCAGAAGAATTAGCCAAAGTTGGTGGCACTAGTGGTAAAGAAATCCCCTGCCAATGCAGGAGACATAAGAGATTCTGTTTGGGTTCCTGGGTTGGGAAGATCCCCTGGAGGACGGCATGGCAACCCAAGCCAGTATTCTTGCCTAGAGAACCCCACTGGACAGAGGAGCCTGGCAGGTGAAGGCCCATAGGGCAGCAATGAGTTGGATATGACTGAAGCAACTTAGCACGCATGCATGCACATCAAATATTAGAGCTCTGTACAACAGCACATTTTCTTTGTACTTTTCATAGTCAATATACTTCATAACAATAATGAAAACAATAATAATAACTTTAGAACCTTCTCTGGTGTCTCAGATGGTAAAGAACATGTTTGCAAAGCAGGAGACCTGGGTTCAACCCATACATTGGGAAGATCCCCTGGAGAAAGGAATGGCTACCCACTCCAGTATTCTTGCCTGGAGAATTCCATGGACAGAGGAGCCTGGCGAGCTGTAGTCCATGGGGTTGCAAAGAGTTGGAAACGAATGAGCAGCTAACCGTTTCACATGTTTGAATTACCTGATCTATAACCCATCTCACCTACTCTCTTTGAGAATTCACATATCAGTGTTTAAGAAAATAATAATAATGATTATTATTATTTTAATAAATACTAATGGAGACACTCCTGTAGCTCACAGAAACCTGCTATAGTTCAAGGGGCTGACTAAAGACTTGAAGTTTTATTTGGAATTCTCCCCAAATAAATCTCTTTATTTGTCATATTTTTCTTAAAAGAAATTTATATGGGAAGACACAAAATCATTGCATTAGATCAAATAAAAGATGAATAAGGGGTCTTTTAGGACACTATAGAGAAAATAGAGAAATTCTGGAGGTACAAATTACAGTTACTAAAGAACAATGAAGGTGAGGGTAAGGAGAAAAGGAACTTAGGATTATTGATAGTCTTAGCTCTGGACACAAGGAGTAGAGAAGGCTGGAGGGAAATTAGATAGGAATATTATCATGTACAAATGTGACATTTTAATAACATCAAAGGTAGCTTACTTTGTAGTTTAAAATTATGTTTTATCTTATTTTTTCCTATATGATATGATAATTTTTGAAAATTAATAAATCTTCATATAATTCCTGTTATGTCTGAGGGCAGTGTCTTTTACAGACTACTCTATCAATGACCTGAGTCTTATTTGAAACATTATCCTGGAAAAGAAAACTTATTTGCACCATAACTTCTCCTAATGTGTACATAGTAAATTAATTCTAAAGTGATTCAAATCCTAGTTCTTTAAAGCAACCTGCATTTCATAGGGAAGAGCAATTCCATACCCTTCCCTCTGCCCATTTTTTTTTTTCCAGTAACTTTTTCAGCCTTTAAAAACACTCTAAAGGAACAGTACGGTCCTGTGGAGGCTCTGATGTACTATAACCCCCTAGATTGCTATGGATATTTTCCTCAAATAGAAATAAGGAAACTTCATCTCTTTTCTCAATTGAGAAGTGATAAAATGACTTCCAATTTGAGCATAAAACAACAAAATAGAATCAATTTTGTATATAGATGTGTTTAGGGAATGACATTACCCATTTATTAAACCTAATATTTGGGGAATAAGAATATAATATTATCTCCCAATGTTTGGGTTATGGAATTGAAATATTATAAAATGGCTATAAGTATTTCATAAAGAGAAAAAGGTACAAATTTGATGTTGGTGAAGAAGATAATTTTCTTTTCAGGTCTGGTATTGTGAGATGTCTCCCTAACTCAGATGCATTGGGAGACATCAGTCAGTGCCTCAAAATTAAATTCAGAAACATGCCTGGCCTCTATGGAAACCGTGAAGAAGTACTCTGGTTGACAGGCAAAATCGCAGCTGCTGAGATTGTGTGTAGCCAAGTGCCACTTCACTCTTGATCTATGTTAAGTCGACTGAAGGAAGGAAATCAATTACCATCCACAGTGAACTTCAGGTAGACCTCGCTTTGAGATGCCAGCTACATGCAGGTGTGTGCCCTCAGCAAAGATAATTCTGACTAAGCCTTCGTTAAGTGGGAATGTTACTGCATTTGCTGCTTTGAGATTTTAAGTGGTTGTGTTTTAAATGTAGACACAGACAGATGGAGAAACCCAATTATTATAAACCTACTAACATCACCAACAAAAATATCTGCTGGATCTAGTTGAAGTTCTTCAAATATACCACTCATCCACACAAACATAATCGCTGGTGAGCACACTAGTGTACGGATATATTAAAATCTCAGGGACTACATGTTTTGAATAGTTGTCATTGCTTTTAGACCGGAATGTACATTTATTGTTATTGTTGTTGTTGACAGTGTCCCAGATTTGCTTTGGACACACTTCTTCCTCACTTTCAATCCCTGATTCTGAGAACAGAGGCAAGGACTATTCAAAATATTAACTGTTAATTTCCAGACACAGTTACTTGTTCAGGAATGGAAGCATGTCTCAATTTTCCCAGATGAGATAGTGTGACTTCCAGGTCTAACAAGGGAACTCCTGGACAGGACTGTGTGCTGAAGTCACAGGAGCTGGGCCTGCTACTGCGATCATAAAGAAGAAGTCTGTCAGTGGGATAGCCCAGAGGAAAAGGATGATGAGATGGTAACTAATGGCACTGCTTAGATTTCAAATTAAGGTACAAACAAAGTACAAAGCAATAAATGCCATAATAAATGACCTCTGAGGATAATGTGCATATATGTGCATTTGTGGCTTAAATTGCCAATCTCATTTCCGTGATCCCAGCACATGGCAGAAGTACGACAAAATACACATAAAATGCACATTGGTCTACTTTCAATATGTTTTTAAGATCATATACTGAGAGAGTTGACAAAAGACACTAATGGGTAGTGTGTGTATATGTGTATGTGTGTGTATGTGTATAAAAATCTATGCTTTCCTTATCATAGCTTTCATTCTGGTTAACTTAGAAAAAACTCATGAGTATCCATGCTACTATTTATTCCTGTGTTTAATTATGTTTTACAGATTCCTCATTGCCAATATTATATGTTTGGTTTCTAGTTTACATCAGTTTTAAAGATATAAGACTGATGAAAATCCTCCAAACAGTCAATAGTCTATAAAAAAGAACATAAGCTAAGTAACATCTCAGTCAAGAGTGTTCATCCTGAAAAATTCTTTGTGGAATAAAAATTTCTAAAGATCTTACTTTATGCAAAAGTCTGTTGCTATTACTAGTAAATAGATTGTCCTGCCACATATATCCATGCATTTGAAAAATTTAATAAAAAAGGGAAGAGGAATACAAATAGAATTTACAAAGCATTTCTCATATTATTATAGGTTTTTAAGTGTTTACTAATTAAAAGATGCCTGCTCCTTGAAAGAAAAGCTATGACTAACTTAGACAGCATATTAAAAAGCAGAGACATTACTTTGCCAACAAAGGTCCATCTAGTCAAAACTATGGTTTTTCCAGTAGTCATGTATTAATGTGAGAGTTGGACCATAAAGAAAGTTGAGGGCCAAAGAATTGATGCTTTTAAACTGTGGTAATGGAGAAGACTCTTGAGAGTTCCTTGGACTGCAAGGAGATCCAACCAGTCCATCCTAAAGGAAATCAGTCCTGTATATTCATCAGAAGGACCGATGCTGAAGCTGAAACTCCGATACTTTGGCCACCTGATGCAAAGAACTGACTCACTGGAAAAGACTCTGATACTGGGAAAGATTGAAAGCAGGAGGAGAAGGGGATGACAGAGGATGAGATGTCTGGATGGCATCAGCGACTCTATCGACATGAGTTTGAGCAAGATCAGGGAGTTGCTGATGGACAGGAAAGCCTGTTTGCTGCAGTCCAGGGAGTCACTAAGAGTCGAACACGACTGACTGATTGAACTGAACTGAACTGAAGTAGTTTAATTCAATGATTTTCATTCTAGAACACTTATACAATAAAAAGAGAAAACTTCTAACCTATGAATATCCATTTGCTGTGAACTGTGGAATAATTTTTGCAAAAGGAGTATTTCATTTTGCAATTCAATGTGTGCTTTAAATGTCTTGACAATTAAAAAAATAACTGCATAAATGGTCAGTTTGCATGTGTCAGTACACTGTATAATATAAACATATACTCAGGGACCTTTCAAGACAGAGATTAAGCTGCTAAATATGTGTTTAGACACATCTTAAAATGGAGATCAGTACAGTGATAGCTAATATATCCATCTGTGTATTTAGAGAGTTTAAACATGGATTATTGACGAGATGGGCCATAATACATCCTCTGTGGCCATTACAGTAGAGCATGTAAACACATATATAGATAATGCAGGGGGAGGAACAAAAAATCAGCTTGTATAGAAGCAATGAATTAAAGCTTCCTGGGAGCAGAATACAGAAACTGGATATATATTCAGAAAATAATTTGTAGAGAACTAGGAGAAAAGTATCATTAAGTATGTAAATAGTGTTTCAACAGGAAAACTTAATTTTGTGTCCTCTAAATATAAAGAAATCTCAAATTTGTATAACTGTCCATTAGCATATTTTGTTGAATAATTAAGCAGATTCCAATCTTGGTCTTCCCCAGTGGCTCAGCAATAGAGTTCACCTGCAAAGCAAAAGTCTCAGGAGACAGATTCGATCTCAAGGTTGGGAGTATCCCCTGGAGAAGGAAATAGCAACCCACTCCAGCATTCTTGCCTGGAGAATCCCATGCACAGAGGAACCTGGCAGGCTACAGTCTCAGTTCAGTCAGTTCAGTTCAGTCGCTCAGTTGTTTCCGACTCTTTGCGACCCCACGAATTGCAGCACACCAGGCCTCCCTGTCCATCACCGTCTCCCAGAGTTCACTCAAACTCATGTCCATCGAGTCGGTGATGCCATCCAGACATCTCATCCTCTGTCGTCCCCTTCTCCTCCTGCCCCCCAACCCCTCCCAGCATCAGAGTCTTTTCCAATGAGTCAACTCTTCGCATGAGATGGCCAAAGTATTGGAGTTTCAGCTTTAGCATCATTCCTTCCAAAGAACACCCAAGGCTGATCTCCTTTAGAATGGACTGGTTGGATCGCCTTGCAGTCAGTCTATGGGGTCACAAAGAGTAGAGCATGACTGAAGCAACTTAGCACACACCCAGGCTTATAGAATAACAGAATATATACATAACTTTTTCACTAATGTATTGAAACTGTTACTTTTATTATCCAACTAAAATAGTTGAAATAGAAAATAATCCTATCACTTAATACGGTTATTTCCTTGCATTTTATTTTTATAATGATTATTCATATTGGTAGTCCTGTTAGAGTTGCTGAGCTCCTATGCTTCCTTTTCTTTCTTGTCTTATTTTCTTCTCTTCTGTTTCTTTGCACATTTCAAATTATTGAGCACTAAACTCGGCTACAGTACATTTACATCAACTATTAACATATGTGAAAAATGTATACATATTACTGAGATGGAAGCAGAATTTTTAAACATAAATAAAATTATCAAAAATTTTTAAACTTTATTTTCCTTTTCCTAAATTTTTGGTGTAAGTACTAAACTAAAAGATTCAAAAGAATTCCAAAAAAGCATCTACTTCTGCTTCATTGACTATGCTAAAGCCTTTGACTGTGTGGATCACAATAAACAATGGAAAATTCTGAAGAGAGCACATGGAAAATTCTTAAAGAGATGAGAATACCGACTACCTTACCTTCATACTGAGAAACCTGTATGCAGGTCAAGAGGCAACAGTTAGAACCAAATATGGAAAACTGACTAGTTCAAATTGGGTAAGGATTATGTCAAGGCTGTATATTGTCACTCTTCTTATTTAACTTGTACATAGAGTACAACATGTGAAATGCTCGGCTGGGTGAAGCACAAGCTGGAATCAAGATTGCCAGGAGAATTATCAACAATCTCAGATATGCAGATAACACCACCCTAATGGCAGAAAGGGAAGAGGAACCTAAAGCCCCTTGGCGAGGGTAAAAGAGGAGAGTGGAAAAGCTGGCTTAAAACTCAACATTCAAAAAACTAAGATCATGGGATCTAGTCCCATCATTTCATGGTAAACAGATGGGGAAATGGAAACAGTGATAGACTTCCTTTTCTTAAGCTCCAAAATCACTGTAGATGGTGACTATAGCCATGAAATTAAAAGACACATGCTCCTTGAAAGGAATGGTATGACAAACCTAGACAGCGTATTAAAAAGCAGAGATATCATTTAGCTGACAAAGGTCCGGCTAGTTAAAGCTAGGTGTTTTCAGTAGTCATGTATGGATGTAAGAGTTGGGCCATTAAGAAGGCAGAGCACCAAAGAACTGATGCTTTCAAATCATGGTGCTAGAGAAGACTTGAGAGTCCCTTGTACAGCGAGGAGATCAAGCCAATCAATCCTAAAGGAAATCAAACCTGAGCATTCATTGGAAGGACTGATGCTGAAACTGAAGCTCTGCTACTTTGGCTACCTGATGTGAAGAGCTGACTCATTGGAAAAGACCCTGATGCTGGGAAAGATTGAGAGCATGAAGAGAAGGAGGCAACAGAGGATGAGATATTTAGATGACATCATTGACTCAATGGACATGAGTTTGAGCAAACTCTGGAAGATAATGAAGGACAGGGAAGTCTGGCGTGCTGCAGTTCATGGTGTCACAAAGAGTCCGACATGACTGAGAGACTGAACACGTGGATTGAAAAAGTAGAGGTTCTTTCTCTAAGTGTTTCACTAGTCTCTTTTCTTCACACACACACACACACACACACACACTTTCCAGATGCTTCCTGACAAATAAGATAATTTAATAAGGGCAAATTGCAAAATTCCAATGAGTCATTTTTCCCATTTCTTTTGAACATATAAAGAAACAAATATTAAAAACTACTTTTATAGGTCTAAACGAAACATTTCTTAAGTATAATACATTGATACAGTTTAAGTCTTTCCCACTTTTAAAAGAGATTGTTTTGATGTTGTCTCCAGAAACAAGGTTTATATAAAGTTATTTTTGTACACATAAATATTCCTTTAAAGAATTCATGTTTTTAATAATTAAATGTATTCCATAATATTTTCACTTTCCACTATAATTATAAGCTATTTTAAGTAA